>NW_015386339.1:157747-169658 GCF_001527695.2 Protobothrops mucrosquamatus
CACTCACTCTTGGGCTCCAGCGCCCGAACCTACCTGCCGGAGTCGAGAGGACGCGCTCGCTGCCTCCAAACGCGCTTGGTCCCGGCCAGCCCGCGCCGCCGTTCCCCGCGCGCGCTATGAATGTTCATTTAAAGCTCGGCGCCCGCTGCTCAGTGGCTGCTCTGCTGTAGCCTCCCCGGCTCCGCTCCCTTCTCCCTCAGCCTCGACACAAAGGCGCTCGGGAGCCCGCGTGGAGGAGCCCAGCGCTGCAGCCCCGCCCCCCCGCCGGCTGAGACCCACACCTGCCCGGTGGCTCCGCGCCCCACTCCGCCTCTTCCGAAGCAGCCAGTGTCCTCCCACAGCCAGGGAACTTGGCCGCACGTGACGTTCAACACCTGGTGGGGAAAAAAATGGGGGGGGGGTTTAACACGGCCACTTTTATTGTATTATTGTAGAGGGGAAGCAGGAGACCCCCCCCAACCTTCAACCTCTCTCCCTTTCCCTTCCTCTTGAAGGGAAAAAAAAAAGCTCACAACGGGTATTCGCCAGGCAAAAAGCTTCCAGATGTTTCCCACCTGCTCCCCAGAGCATCTCCTCTTCTGAGCTTTGCCACTTCAGCTGAAAGGCAGGAAAACACACCCCCTGGGAGTGCAGAAGAGGGGCTGGCCATGACCTAACCAGAGGGCTGGCTACGTGATATGCTGTTCCTCCAGAAAAGCATGGAAGATAACAGAACAGTTTGGGCTCTGTCCTGCCCTTCTCTTGGCAACTCTGCCTCTTTCCCTATGGCCCAACCAAGCCCAAGTTCTTTCTACTCTGACACTCACGGAGAGGATGCAAAAGTTGGGGGAAGCAACAGAGTAGGATGGGCAGTTTTCAGTCACTCAGGCTTTGAGGCCAAGAGATAAGGTAGTGCCTTTGTGGAGGTGTGGTGGGCCAATCATTTTGAGCAAGTGCTGGTGATATTCTACCCTGTCTAGAGACAGAGGGTGAGTGAGGCACAGAAGCAGCTGCCAAGGATCCAATCTAACTCTTTCCCTTGTTCCAAAGACAGGGAATAACAGAGAAGAGTTGGAAAAAACCACTGGGGTGTTTTGTTTATACTCTTCCAGGTTTGAGGCAGCAGCACAACTCAGGAAAAGCCATGGATAGGAAGAATGTAGGTGTCCCCAGTTAGGGGTTGGATTTCTTTTCCATCCACTGCAACAAGACAGGAGGAAGGAGAAAAGGATCCTACTGTGTTGAATCGATCTTTTGCTTTTTTTCTCCTTCCAATGTATACTTCACCTATCTGTACATAGGACAGCTATGGTTACTAACAATCATAAAAAAGAAAAGACACAATACTGTATCATAAAGAAAATGAAATCACTGTATGCCAGGTCAGTTTGAAGAAGCCAGGTTGAAGAGGTGACTTTTTCCAGAAAAGTGGAAAGAATGAGAGCTTAGTCCAACATAGACAAGGGTCTTGAAAATGGGGACATCTTTGGGGAACAGAGTTTGTACTGCAACTCCATGATACATATTTGATCATGATGACAAAACGTCTGGATTCAGCAGATGCTTGGAAAATAAGGAAGTTCTCCTGCTGAACTTTTATGTCTGGACAAATTCTTATTAAGGTAGATTTCCCTCAGGTATCAAGCCCTAAGCTCTAAAAAGCTTTACAGTTTAAAACCAAAAGCTTAAACTGAGATCAGAAAAAGAATGAAGCAGAGCAGTTCCTTTAATAGAGATGTACTCAGCTCCATGTGTGTTGCAATCTTGATTTTCACTGAATGTGAGCACTTCTAGCTTATTCAGATTTAATTTTGTTACCTTAATTTGATCAAGGGAAGGTGCAGGGATTGATTTAGTTTTGAATGGCAAGGAGCAGTAGAGCACAATCATCAACATATCAATAGCTCAACAGGAACTAGTTTCACCAAAGCCCAATAGGGAGTTCAGAAAGACACCATGGTAGATATTATTAAAAACAATTAAGTGGTCCAAGAAGTCTAGTAAGAACTGTACTTCCATCTTTTGTAGGTCTAAAATGACTAAAACAGTCAGATCTCACCTCATAGACAGGTTTAAATAGGTACAAACTTTCTCATTTTATCCAGAAATGGTACATTTTAAATTGATGGCTAATTTACCTTTTATTCTAGGCTGTATCTTCACAAAACAGTATATGGAAAAGCACAGATACAAAAAAAAAATCATAGATAGGAAGGAACAGAGTAAATACAATACAGAATAAATACAAAGTTGAGGCAATTGGTTAAAAAAGTGCTCTGCTTTAGTGACAGACATGCAAAAAGATGCTCCCAGGAGAAGTTAGAATTATTAGCATTTCCAAATATCTAGTTTCTATGATATTTATAGTTGTAAGTGGCCAAAACCAGTATTTCAAGTCTTATCAATAGATTCTGCCTGAATAGATGCAGAAAGGTTGGTCCTTGATAAATTTGTCATAATGAGAAATAGCAGAATATACAGAATATAAAACTTACAACCTGTATATTTCAACACAGCCTACCAATATTTCATCAACAGCTGCATCTTCGTGATAATATGAATATAGAAGCTGCTATGCCATAAACACAGATTTTTTTTGTTTTTACTTTCCTGCTTGTACTGAAATATTGGCAGAAAATAATCCTGAACCCAGAATGTCTTCTGAACTATGAACCCTATTAATGATAAAATAGCATCTGGGTTGGAAAGGGATGAGTGTCTACTGCAAAGCACTTGTTCATTTCAACTTTTTACTATTAACACACCAAAAATTTACAAAGAAATATGTTAGCAAGATTCTGTTTTGACTAACACTTTTCTTACCCTCAAGTAAAGTGATATTTGAGTGAGTAATCTAAAAATGGACTGTTATTTGGATGCCTGAAGGAAGAAAAAAAAACAACCAGTAGCATTGAATGAAAAAGAATTGCTCATATTGTTTTAATAGTTGCTGGCACAATTGATGTCATTATATTCACAACATTTTTTAAATTGCATTCAGTGCTGTTGGCTGCAGAATAACTTGTGTAGCATGGTTCTCAAAAGCACTCATGTAGCTGATGCTTTAAGCCATTCACATAATTACTTCAGACTTTTTATTCTGCTTGCACATGTCCATATTGCAGCTTTTTAAAAATCAGACATAAGGTGATAAAGAACTAATTTAACAGAAATCACATTACTTCTGTCAAAACCAAATGATATTTAAAAAGATGCTCATTTATATTGGTCCTCATCACAGATTTCAGATAATTATATTCTGTTCCACAAATGAAATCATACCCTGAGTTACAAGCACATATTCAATTCTGGCCTTGCAAGACTTAAAAGATAATCTGCACTACATCAAGTCTATTTCTGACAAGTACAAAGTATAATAATTAAACTCCTATTCATCAAAGAATATGGATTCAATTGATATTGCTCCCACCTAGGAAAAGAAGGATGCCCGTTTTCACCCAGGGCCATCTTCCAGTTTCATTGGCTGTTCCAGCAAAACCTAACAGATTTTCAAGCAATGGGGGAGACCATGAGGAAACCTTAAGAAAGGATAGCTTCCTCCTCAGTTCATACATTGGGACAGTTGCTTTCAGTTCTTCAGATTTGGGCCAAGTCAGGAACAAGACACTATACCATTATAGGATATAAGAACCGAATTTTGAAAGCCTGGCAAGGTTTTGTTCTTCTTCCTTCTTATACCAAAAATAATCTAAGCAGGACAATCTTCAGTTCCTTTCTCAAGGAATTTTCATATGTTTCAGGGCTAAACTGATGTTTTTCTCACAGTTGCAGCATATTTCTTACAGGCTCCTTCTATATTTCTCTACATCTTTTCAGATTGACCACATCCCTTTGCTAGAACTATCAAAGAACAGAGTTCAGACATTTAAGTCTTTGAATTCTACCACCTTCTTAGGAATCCAAATGAAAATATCTCTGACCAATGGTTGCCAATTACTGCTTGACATACAATTATATGTTTTCTGAGAAGTTTTAGTTTTGTAACACAGAATAGTCCTTTTCTTTGAGAAGAACTTTTTAATATTAATTTTTATGCTCTTGTTTCTGAGGTCTAATACAAAGTGATACTATAGTTTGCCAAAGGAGAGAAAATGAATTCTTTTTGATTCTTCACAGTCTAACCTACACATTTTGAAGATCTCCTGCTAATCCGAATAATAGCATTTTATTCTGTGTGAAGAAATCTGTGTGGATTACTTTAATCTCAAGGTGAGTATGTCAGTAGAAACAGCTAGTCAAATATTTGAGGAAAAAATCAATGTTAAAATAATTTATCTATACAAAAATTGTGCCTTGTTGGGTGGGTGACAAGATTTTTAGTACCAATTATCCAGCTACGTTTCAGGGAAGAGATTGAAGGAACAACTGAAGAGTCTATGGTCCTTAATCAATGTAGTCAAGAGTCAAATCAATAGGTAAGTAGTACATAGAAGTACTATAGCTTTTTAAGAAACATTCGAATTCATTGTGTCTCAACCTTAGCAACTTTAAAATGTTGGCTGAGGAATTCTGGGAATTGAAGTTCACATCTCTTAAAGTTGCTAAGGTTGAGAAACACTGTTCTAAATCAAAAGTCAGTCCCATAACTACTCAGGGATCAAAATGGGTAGTCTAGTGAAAGATGCAGAATTCAAAGTAGAACCTGAAAACAATAATATTTAATACAGTGCTAAGTCTCACAATTTCAAAACTTTACATTTTGTCAGTAGAATTCCAGTTTCAGTTAGTTGAGTTGTTCAATCTCTGAGAACAAATCCTTTGGTATACCATGTCTATTTTGAATTTATTGAAAGGATTCTTGTAGTAAATAAAACTTGTTTATATCAAGTGTACATAACCTTCAATTAGAACTCATAATCTCCTGTTTTCTAACCTTAATCATTGTATTGAACTCTTTTGAACCTTTTGGCCGTAAATAAAATGTATTGATACCAAACTGGCTTTCATAAATAGCATGTATCAGACAAAGTAATTTTTTGTTATGTAAAAACGTATAATTTAGCCATGTTTCAGAAGGCCTCTGGAGGTTATTTTAAAACATTTAGGACATTGGAATGATCCTCAAACCTCAAAATATATTGCCGGATTTAATTTGTAGAAAGAATGCCTGAAAACCTTATTTATGCCATTACAAGAGCATAACAGGAAAAAGTGTTACAGGAACATATGAAATGAAATATTTAAGATTATATTTCTGGGTAACTTCAAGATCTATAGAAAGTTTTTCAGGCATGAATCCATTTCTTATTTTTATTTATTCTAATATCAGTTTCTTGCCAGCTGGCCATGAACACAGTCCTCATGGCAGCTACCAACAATTAACAATATCAATATATAATTTAAAGTTATGCAAATCCTTTGAAATCCCTTTTTTTGAATTGTTAAAACATCTTTGTCTTTTCCCAGCCTCAGACTAGTTGCTTGAGAACCTGCTGCTTAGCTCTTCTGGCTAGGTTGCCAAAAATAATGTGGTTGTATAGCTACCACACAATTTAAAAACCTTTAAATATCAGTTAGCAAATACTTAGCAAGATGTGCTTCAGAACACACAGGAGAACTGCAAAGCACCTCTTTTCAAAGAGTTAAAGCAGTGGTAACTTTTTGGATTCCTGTGGTTGCTTCAGAAGACTGGAGATAATGAGACTCAGTGATGCAACCACTCAAGTCTAGAAGAGAAAGCTGCTTTAACTATTTAAAAAGAGGTGATTTGTATATGCTGCCACATACTCTAAAACATATTTTGAAGGATTTGCATGGTTCTTGCAAACAATAAAGTGAAAAATAACATAATCAGCAACCTGTTTTTAGAGGATATTTTCAGGGAGGAAAAATTATACCCATTTTCTTAGAAATCTCCCGTGAATTGACCCCAATAACATCATAAAATTCAACAATGAAGGTATCACAACCAAAATATTTCTTTTCTCACATTTGGCAGCAGTGATACCAACAGTAGATTTCCTCTAAAAATCTCAAATCATAGGGATAAGTCCTACAAGAACACAGGCACACCCTGAAGTATTGATAGAGTTATTAAGTTTAAACATCAAGATATCAAACCAACATTTTTACCTGAGGGCAAAAAAAGTGGGATTCCGTATACTTTATGTGGTCTGTAAAATGTAATCAATAGTCACTCTGCTGCATTCTTGAGTAGCTGGAATTTCCAAAGGAAGCCCTGTAGAGAGTAATTTAATTTCAAGGTCACCAAGGCACCTATCGCAATATTTGTATCTCAGCCACTCAGAAGTTACCAATGGCATATTGAAAGAAGTTTATTTTAATTTAGAAAAAGGATTCAATAAAATTTTTGGAGAGTCTGTTGGAGAAAAAAAAAATCAAAACCTATCAAGCTACAGTTGCATTGTGATAATATTTATAATTATTTGCTAAGCTATGTACATGTTACTCTTGTTTGTTTTACAGGGATGCAGGAAATTCCACATACCACTTCCTAAACAGTTGCATTGTGATAATATGAAGCAAAAAACTAATTCTGGATCTTAATTTGGTAGTAGAGGATTATAATGAAACACAAGCTTTGGCCTGAATTTTAAAAAAAGGAGGGATTTAGGATCCCTAGAGATAAGATGCTATTTAATTTGCTAAAGATGAATTTAGGTCACATCAAAGTTTGTCTTGCTGTTTCAGAAGTTAAAATATACATGAGTTATACTGCACTAAATAAACTTATAGCAAGTCCATTTCATTTTAAAATTGGAAATAGGAAGATTATTAATAAAGCCAGAAGCATATTACTTTCTATTCAAGCATGGGATTAACTTTTTGTAATGCCTGCACCATTTTACCCTGATGTTCAGCCAAAAAATCCTTGCAAAGAGACTTCCAGAAAACAGGCCCTTCAGCTATAAAATATCAAAGGTGTGACACAGAAGAAAAAACATTTTGAAAAAGGAAGAAAAAGAAAGCAAATACTCAGGGCCAGCAGTGGCACAGGGTGCCAAAGCTTAAGGAGTACCGCTCCTGCCCTCCTTTCAAATAATTATACAAATGCAAGTCTTCACGTTAGGAAAAGTGGTCAATATCTGTCAACATGTCCTAGAGACAGTCTAGACCAGGGGTAGTCAACCTTGGCTCTTTTATGACTCATGGACTTCAACTCCCAGAATTCCTGAGCCAGCATGGCTCAGCTTGGAAACCTCTCCCTTTCCCCTCAGCATGGCTGGCTCAGGAATTCTGGGAGTTGAAGTCCACGAGTCATAAAAGAGCCAAGGTTGACTACCCCTGGTCTAGACCCTTGAGCTGACCCTGCCCATAAAGGAATCAGTTTTTCGTAATAAGTATAAAACAGTGGAAAGAGAGGGAGCAACTGTTGGTGTCAAAGTCTTTCCTCACCTTTATCTTCAACAGATGGCATTAGCAACAGGTCTCAGAAGATGGAAACAACTGTCTGATTTTGTCCTAAGTTTAGAAATTAAGCAACGTTGGGCCTTGGAAGGGCGTCAGCCAGGTCATACCAGGGCTATAAGGAGTAGGAACTAAAACAACATCCATAATAAAACAATAGTGGTAGTCATAAAAACCTTCAGGATGTCTACTGTAGTCATCAAGACTTACTTTTCACAAAGTACCAATTACATAATCCTCACAGATTATAAAAATGCAAACACAGATTAAATAATATAATAGACATTAACAGATACACAATATTTAAACACACAGACTAAATAAAATTATGATTAAATACTTTATTCTCTTTCATAATCATTAGGCACTGAATGATTATACTATCTGGAACTGAAGGTTTCTTTTTCTCTCATTTTAATCATCTGTTGCATCCTGCCAGTTGATAAGAATGTTTTATCACATTTTAGTTACAATATTTCCAGAAATATGGGAAAATTTATATTTGTCATAACTTTGGCTCCCTAAGTAGGGTGAATGTTCAGGAGAATAATTCTGAGATTATTTCTTGCTTTTCCATCTTATTCTTTTATTTATTTATTTTTCTGTATTTTTTTCTTGTTCAACAAAACTAAATATACAGTATATAGTATACTACACTTATACAGAACATCTCAGCTGCCTATAATTATTAATATATGTCCTCTACATTGCATGTATTCCATTTTGTGACACACTGAAAAAAACTGAACGTTACATGATTTCGTGTTTCGTTTTCTCCTCAGTAAAAGATGGACAATAGAAATGAGGTTGTCCTTTCTAAGGAGAGCAAGAGAAAAACAGATCTTTTTCAGTTTTTTTATTCCATCTAGATTTTAATTGTAGGGGATCTTGTTTACTTCCAAATTTAAAATAGAAACATTTACAAGATTTTTTTAATTATTATTATTTGGGTATCGTGAGCCACTCAGAGCTGATTTGGAGTCAGATACCACTGAAATCAAATCAAATCAAATAAATAATAAATAAATAAAGTACAGCCATCTTATGATAACTATCAAAACTGTCAAGGGAAGTAAACTGGCTTGTAAAGATTTTGCTAGAATATTATTTAGTTTTAATGGAATGAAAAGAATTTTAATTTTAAAAAGAAGATTCACTGAGCATTTAAATAAATGCTCCTAAATAAATCTTGCATAGGACAGTAGCTACAATGGCCATAGCTTTTATTTTGGGCTGAAGCAAATAATCCAATGAAATAATTATCGTAATTACTACAGCATAAATTATACCCATAGTTTTCTAACATATTTTTATATTTCTGAATTGTTTGATTAATTAATATTGGCTTTGGGCTGCCTTGGCTTTCTTTGCAGAGCATTTAAACTCCAAATAATACTACTTGATTTGACTCACATCTGGAAAGGAAGAATTGAATTTCTATAGATGCAAAATGCAATTATTGGAATGCAACCAATCATAGAATGCCTTTTATAGTACCATAGAAAAACAGGCCATTATGATTCTTACAAGCCAACTTACAAATTTAGGAGCCAACCAGTTTTTGTAACTTGCTGAGAGAAGAAGAAATGGAGATCTGAATGTACAAGTAAAAGAAATGACTTTTGTTTCCCTGGCCTGATCCTGGCAGCACATAATTTCAGAATGATACAGCATAAAATAAATTTTGAACTTGAGAATTTTTCTATTGGTGGTTGACTGATGACTGTGATGACTCTAGTGATGACCCTGAGTATCACTTCAGAGGATCGCTTCCATAGAGAGAAGAAAGATGGGCTAGGAGAGATATGTAAAAAGGAGGGGCAGAGCAGCAAAAGACTGAAAATGGACTACAAATTAATAGGTAGAGAATGAATATCAGGTATTTTGCTGCCCAAAGACAGGTCCAAAAGCACTATGATGTCATTCTTGACAAGAAAGCAGGGAAGTATGCCTGCCAATACTTTGTAGGTAGGCAAATTTCCCCTCAAATAGTGTTGTATGAATTATGCATTGTTCTGATCATGAATATATCTACTAGATTGGTTATAAGACTTTTGTTAAAATAATATCCAAAAAAGAGAGAAAGCTCTTACTTACAAAAATGTCTGGTGTCTGACAAAAATGTTTAAAATTTACCCATTCTGAAAATTAATCCAGAAGTGTTTTCCAGGCAATCCTTTTTGAAGAGCCATGTGAAAATTATCTTCATTACAGGTATCAGTTTGGACAATGATTGGCATATTCTAATATATTACAACCGTATTTCTCAAACTTTCCAGCTCCCAAATTCTGGCAACTGAGGTATACACATCTGGAAAGTTGTCAAAGTGGGAGACATTGTTAACTTGAGGAATTCTATAGTTGCTTATTTTCTTCCTGTAATGCAGTTTGTAAAAAGAAAAAAATGGAGCTTTAATGCTAGAATATCAGGATTAAATACACACATATATTAACACTGCTTTTTCTTTGCATTTTGTTGGAATTGATTAAATCTGGAAAATCATCCATTGAATAATTCCATGGTTGATTATGTGCCATCACGTGTTTTTTGATTCCTGATGATCAGATGGGTAGATTTTCTCCATGATGATCTATACCTAAACAGTTATTTCAGATCTCCCAATGGCCACTGCAACCAAGTCCATCCATTTCTTCTCTTTTCTTACACCTTTTTCTGTATTAGAATCTTTCCCAAGATTTTGGGTTTGGGCCTGGTCATCTGTGCTGTAAGAGAATTCTGGGTTAATTTGTTCAATGATCCAGCAGATTGTTTTCTTGAATGTCTACAGGATTCATAGGAGTCATCTTCAATATCAAAGGTCAAAGGCATCAGTATTTTTCCTAACCTGCTTCTTCTTTAGAGTTAAAATAATTTAATGAAATTATCAGTAATTTGTTATTAGCGGGACTAAATCCGCCAAACAAATTTTGAATTTGCAGGCTTTATTGGATTAAAGCAGGCTTTATTGGATTAATTGTTCTGGGAATGAAGCTGCAACTTATTTCAAGGTCAGTTGTCCTAAATTCTTCTAAATTCAGAATTGCTGAGAGTCAGGCAACATATACATTTAGTATATTATTGTCTGTTGCACAGTCAGCCAAATGTTTAGACTGAATTTGGAATGTTTGTCCACCTGTCAAGTCCTTCCCAAGTATCTGGGATAGGCAGATGTTGTACAATAATATTAAAGGTATAGTCGCAGGATGTGAGCTGTTCAAAGTAGGGCTACCTTTTGTACTTGACTGATAGTGATTTTTTCTTCAATGCTGAGGATGTGCCCCAAATATTTTTGGAATTACACCCCAGGTGTACATTACTATTGGTACTATCCTTGCTTTCTTTTGTCACAATCGTTCTATTTCTATTTGTAGGTTTTTATATTTTGTGATTTTTTTCCAATTGTTTCTCTTTTATTCTGCTGTCGCTAGGTATTGCGATGTCCAGTATCCAGAATGTTTTCTCTTTATTATCAACAATTATAAAGCATGGATGTTGTGCGGCAAGTGATTCTCTGTTTGAATTCCAAAGTTCCAGGGGACTTTGACTTCTTTATTATTAATTTGCCTACTTTGGGGGTCTCACCGGTTCTTGCTTGCAGACAAGTGGTATTTCTCGCAGATATTCCTATGCACCATTGCTACTACTTTGTCAATGCTGAACATTGGAGAAGAATCCCAAGAATAGTCTTGGCAGCCTACAAAACAAACAAGTGGATCATGGAACAAATCAAACCAGAGTTGCCATCTGAGAAACAAATAACATGTCTCAAATTACCCTACTTTTGATACATAATATGAAGACTGAGCTGTCTGAGGAAGGCTCTAATGCTGAGAGTAGTAGAAGGAAACATGAGAAAAGGATAATCAGTACCAAGGTAGATGGACACCAAACGGTAATGAATGC
This sequence comes from Protobothrops mucrosquamatus, assembly GCF_001527695.2. Lineage (NCBI taxonomy): Eukaryota > Metazoa > Chordata > Lepidosauria > Squamata > Viperidae > Protobothrops > Protobothrops mucrosquamatus. The sequence goes on from NW_015386339.1 coordinate 169,020, forward strand.
AACTTTGGAAGACTTAAAAATCATGTTAGAGTCACTAGGAGTTGACAGTGACTTGATAATCCACAACCAAGAATATTTTAGTATTTTACATATTGTGCTTATCCTGGTGTTCGATTGTTTTTCTCAAGTATTGTGCTCATTATAACTTCATTTTCCATATCCACATATTTCCATGGTCTTTCTAACCTAACTATTGGGAGGTGTCAGAATAAAACTGTGATTAAGATGTAGAGCATGATGTGCATATGAGAATAAAATATAAACATATTTTTTTTTTATAAACAAACTTTATTGATTTTTCCCCCCCAAAATAAACAAACATACAATTACAATTAATAAAAAAAACAAACTAAAAAAAACCCTCCCATTCTAAGATGCTCAGTCACCTCACAGGAACACATTCCCTCTCTTCAACCTACTTCCCTCCTACCTTCTACCTCCTTCCCTCCTCTCCACCTTCTCAACCACTCTACTCTACACATCCCCCCTCCTTCCCTCCTCCTCTTCCAAATGTGGTCCTGTAGGTCAATCGAGCCTCCATTCTTATACTAAAAAACCTCCTATTCTAGAATGCTCAACAGCCTCACAGGACCACATTCCCTCTCTCCAACCTACTTCCCTCCTCCTTCTTTCTACCTC
>NW_015386339.1:170020-181416 GCF_001527695.2 Protobothrops mucrosquamatus
TTTTAAAATTACATCCCACAATATTAATTAATGCCAGTTACCATGTAACTAATGTAACCACTAAAGTTAATTCTTTAAAATTACATCCCAAAGTACCTTATCAATATATCATATCAAAAGTAACATTTTATAATAAACAATAATCCCTCCACCCCTTAATATACAATGCTATAATTTTCCATATATAAGTATTTTTTTTTCAGAAATCCCTTATAATTCCACAACTCCACCATAATAACCATTAAAATTCAGAACACTTTTAAAATTACATCCCACAATATTAATTAATGCCAATTAGCATGTAACTAAAATAACCATTATAATTCAAAACCCTTTTAATCATATAAATATTTCTTTAAAATTACGTCCCAAAGTATTAATTGATCACATCAAAAATAGCATCTCTTAACCACTAAAATTCAAAATACCCTTTTGAATCCACACCTCCATCAAAATATCCCATCTCCTTCTCCAAAGAATTTTTTCTTTTTTTTCTTTTTAAATTAATCTCTTAATATCTCGAGCAAAAATATAAATGTTTCTTTAAAATTACATCCCAAAGTCAGATATATCACCTTATCAATATGTCATATCGAAAGTAACATTTTATAATATATTGATTAATCACATTAAAGATAGCATCTCTTCAAAAATCCCTTTTGAATCCACACCTCCACCAGATCTCATCTCCTTCTCCAAAAAATTTTAAAATTAATCTCTTAATATCTCGAACAAAAATACCTATATTATTACATCACAAGATACTCTTAAAAAAAATCCCCCAGCTGCTTCTCCTAGTATGCAATACTATAATTTTCCATTTCTATAAGTATTTCTTTAAAATTGCATCCCAAAGTCACAACTGAGTCCATCACACCTCTTCTCTGTATCCATGTAAAATTTCTTTAGATATTTCCAATCCAGTTTCCGCTTTTGCCACCAATCCTTCCCGATATCTTCCTTAAAATCCAAATCTTCTTCTTGAGTCTTTGTCAGTCCACCTTCAGCTTTTACAGGCTCCATTTTTCCTTCCGTCCTAGCCTCTGCAATACCTTATAAAGCAAATGATATGTTCTGACAAAATCCTTGTAGTTCCCTTTCCAAAAAATCTTCAGATTTCTCTCTAATTTGTTTCAAAACTTTTTGTAAGTCTTCAAATAAAACCATCGATAAAATTAAAAAAAAAAAATTAACTTCAAAGTTAAACTGTTAAAAATCCTTAAACAAAGCGGAAGTTCCCTCAAGTAAAGCCATTTTTCAAACTTCTTTAAGCACAGCTTCGGAAACAAAAGGGGGGGAAATCCAAAATCAAATCCAAAGTTCTTTCATTAAAAAAAAAGAAAAAGAAAAAGAGATCACTAAAACTTTCCATATCAATGTTACAAGGGGTAACAGTTTCCCTCTTCATTCAGCTCCACCGGAAAGTGAAAGTTAAAAAAGAAAAAAAGAAAAAAAATCACTCTCACTTTGAAGAAAGGCAAACCGCAGCCATCTTTTTTCTCTTTTTTTTCCCCAGTTCAATAGGGAAGATGTAAATAAATTGAGTTAAAGTCTTAGATTGATCAAAGTCCAGTATCCCCGGGCAATTGGCAGGCGAATAATAATGAGTGTTCAGAGATATTAAGCGCCTCCACCTCCGTTGCTGAGCGAAGCGAGGGTTTTTTTTCCCTCGTTTCCGTAAACCCTCTGCCTCCAAGGGCCACTCCGGAGGAGCACCCAATTTTCGCTCTCCCTAAGTTAAGGGAGAGCTTTTGGGGCTCTACTCCTATCCGGGAGTACTCACCTCGGCCCCTTCGCCCGGGGCACAAGGTTCCAAGCCGCTGAACAGCTGATGTCCGCTGTTCAGGCTGGCTCTGACGCCTTCCCAAGCGGACGGCTCCAAAAGAGCTGCCATCGGCGCGCCGTCCCACCGGAAGTCCAATATAAACATATTTTTTATTGCTAGTGTTATTTTTTCTTTGAAAACATTTGAAGTTATAATAAAGAGGAAGAATCATTTTCAAATTATATGTGGGGGCCAGATTTAAAAAGATAAAATTTATTTGGGAAAAGCTTCTGATTGGGAAAATAGAAAGGAGAGGAAATGAGTAAACAGCTACAGTTCTCATTGTTTAGGAAGAGCTATTATTTTGTACTAGGCTGATTATTTTTTTTTAAGTCAGTCCTGATAGCACATCATATCTGCATTCAGAGGGAGTTATAACTTTTCCAGTGAATCTCAGGCTTTCACAAAATACACATTCCTTTGTATGTTTACCATTCTACAATCCTTAATTTTGAATGAAACCCAGTAACTAAGACAAATGATGTAAAAACTTTTAACACTTTTGTACCTCAATCTGCAAGGGTCACCACATCACTATCACCCTATCAATCCTCAAAAAACAATCCCTAAGCAGGTTATTTCTATTTCTCAGTTAAGATTGAAGATGGGGATATGTTGTTACTACTGAATCCTCAGAAGTAAGCCCTGCAGAACACCAAAGAAATAAATAAGGAGGCTGAATGATGATGATGATGATGATGATGATGATGATGATGATGATAATAATAATAATAAGAATAATAATAATAATAAGAAGAAGCACTGATGTGCTTCAAAAGGAAAAAAGGATTCAAAGAGGATAGGAAATAGATTGGAAATAGGTTATCTTCCAAGGAGTCATAGGATGTTTTATCAGTATTATCTCAAATTGTATTTTTTTTAAAAAAAGATTGCAAAGTATTATGTCTTGTCAAATAAAAGTTACTTAATACTTTAGTTCTCACTGACCTCAGTTGTGTCCCTCCTGGGATAACTAGCAAAAAAATATCAAAAAAATTAAGCTGCAACTTCTTACCTTATAATTTTCTTTAGATTATATCTTGCAATCCTTTGGAAAAGAAAGATATCCAACTGTGTTACCTTAATTCAGCTCGGTTGCTACAGAGGTAATAGAGAGAAAAAGAATTGAAGTGCTCAAAGTTTTTACATAATGTATTTTGAATGGGGAGAACATCCTGCATCAACTGTTTAAAGTCTTCTATAGAATTTTATGAATATGTAACTGCATAACGTAATAGCTTAATACCAAAAATCTAAATAATGTTATCCAACAATGGAAGTTTTTAAGAAGAGACTGGACAGCCATTTGTCTGCAATGGTGTAGGGTTCCTGCCTGAGCAGGGGGTTGGACTCGATGATCTCCAAGGTCTCTTCCAACTTTTTTATTATTATTATTATTATTATTATTATTATTATTATTATTATTATTATTATTATTATTATTATTATTATTATTATTATTATTATTATTATTATTATATACCAATTCTAATGCTGAGTGTTGTTTATATTTTGATGAGAACACAACAGACTTCATTGAATAAGTTTTATGCAATTTTATGTAGATGTCAAGAACATAGGAGATAAAGTAAATCTGGGTGAACTCCATCACAAAACTACCACATCATATACCAAAACTATAATATCTTAGCAGTACCTTTTGCAAAGCTGATGAGAACTCCAAAAGAATCAATCTGGTTGTGTCCCTCATTTCTGTCTTGGCAGATTTTATCCCACAGAACAACTAATCACTTCTGTCTAAACTAAGGCTTGAAATTGGATTGAAATGAATGTAAAAAATCAACTTCATCAAAAAAAAAAAAAAGCTGGATCTGATCAATAGTCATGTCCTTAAATTCCTTACCTAACTGACCAATAGTTACCTATTTACTGCTTCTTAGCACAAATACACATAAAGTGTGTTGGTTTCCCCAAGAACTGGATGGCTACCACTCTGCTCTCATTTAGAAGAGTTGTGAAGACCTGACTTTTACACTTTTCTTTGGCAAAGAAAAGTGAGACCCATGACTTTATCACACTTGCCCTGTTGAATCTTTATAGTTCATGTTTGTATTTGATTCAATTACAATTTATATGATTGTTGTAAGCTGCCCAGAGTCACTGAGAGCCGGGTGCAGCATTCAAATTTAATACATTATGGTTATTCAATTCCTAGCTTTGCCAAATAGATAAATTTGCATCAAACCAAAGTATAAAGGAGGAAGAAGAAGAGGAGAAGAGCATTAGCAGAACCTTATTCTTGCAAGCTATTTTTTTTTCTGGGCCACAAGAGTCAGGATGACAAATATTTGAACTTGGTATGTAGGAAAAGTATGGGGACTTTTGTAATGAAAGCTTGCTTGTTGATTTCTACAGAGAGACTTTGAAACAGAGGGGTGCTGAGTTTGAACCAAGCAGGAAAGTAATGAAAGAATGTTTTTATAGTCATCCCAAACCATTGTCTTTAGTGAAGTTTGAAGTAGTTCCTGGAGGAGAGATGACTGGGATATTGTTGTGTTTACTGGTAGGATGCTGTTTCTCTAGTGTTGTTAGAGCTCTTCTAGCAAATGGGAGGTTGCTGAGAATTGGCAATACTTGAAAAACTCCAGCTGCCTAATGGCCTCATATGAGCTTAACGTTCTTTGATGTTTAGCAAGGATAGTGGGAGGTAAGAGGCCTAACCTTTTGTTCTGTTTACATTGCTCCTATGTTATGCAGTTATGTTCACCTTACAAATCTGGTCCCACAATCCTTCAGTTCTCAGCTTTCTGAATGGCATGTTACCTTAATATGTTTCACCGCATGAACATTCCAAATCCATATTACTAAATATTGATGCTGTTGTAATCAGATTCACATGTCTTAAATGTATTCTGATTTGAATGGCATGATTAACACGTTTCTGCCTAAGGAATTATACTTCCTTAGTTTACTTCATATATTTGTTTTTTGTTTTTTTATCTAGGTCAGACTTTTGGGGAAGAAAACTGCACTATTCATGTACAGTTGGAGACTCATGAAATAAAATCAGTGGCAGCTGAACAAATAACATTATGTCAGAAATTTAATCATTGGGTTTAATGTTCGAAGACCACCACTCTCTTACTTTAAATCTATGGTACTTCACATTTCACAAATATTCAAGAGTTAAATTCAAATATCCTTATTTAAGAGGAGGAAGGTATGTTGGATATGTTCACCAACTTGAGTTGTTTGTATAAATAATAAAGATGGAATAAAAATGAATGAGAGTGAGTGAGTGAGTGAGTGAGTGAGTGAGTGAGTGAATGAATAAATAAATAAATAAATAAATAAATAAATAAATAAATATCAGGGATGCAGAACTGGAAGAGATTCAGAAAAGTTGTGAAAATGGAAGATCCCAAAACATTGGTGTAATACTAGAAAAAAACTGAGATAAGAAAAATTAGAAAAAACAGGACAGCACCAAAACAACCTCCAGCAGGAAGAATTAAAAAAGAAAATGATAATATGTACAGAATTATCATTAGACAGACAAAGATTGCCAGCATTGAAAATTGTATCCCCCAAAGACCTGGCACTTATAATGAAGGATGTGAATAAGGTGCTTGCTAGGGTTAAAATAACATCTATCAAATAAACCATTCACCTTGCTTACAGTATAGCAGTGCTGGTTACAGAAGAATTGAGTATTTGAAAACTAAAAGCAAAATCATATTTAAATCCAAAGTGGAAGATAAGGAAAGTAAGGTCAGATAAGTAAGGTCAAGTAATTTAAAAAACTTGAAAGGGCAAAATGGATGAATGAAAGGATAAAGACAAGCCTAATAAATATATATGTATATTGGCTTAGCACCAGAAAAATTGAAGCAGCTTTAGAAATGATAAAGCAACAAATAACCGCCATAGCAGGAAAACTGAACGCTATAAGGCACGAATCATCCAATTTAAACATAGTATTTTGATTAGACCAGACGCATTTCTACCAAAATATAAACAGCAACACAAATTCTGAAAATGGAAAACCAAACAAAAAAGAAAGATCGATGGAAAACTAACAACAACAACAAAAAGAACTACAATAAAAATATTGGATGGATAAAAGACTTTGAAGATGAATTTAATAAAATTCAAATAGAAGAACTAATAATAATAGCAGAAATAGTAAAAAAATGATTGAAAATATTAAAAACTGGATACCTCCTGGAAATGATCAATTGCATGGCCTTTGACTTAAATATCTGACTAGCTTACATCCAATTATAGCTAAATAGCTTAATGAAGAATGGAATAGAATAGAATAGAATAGAATAGAATAGAATAGAATAGAATAGAATAGAATAGAATACAATACAGTACAATACAATACAATACAATATAATACAATAGAGAGTTGGAAGGGATCTTGGAAGTCTTCTAGTCCAACCCCCTGCTCAGGCAGGAAACCCTATTTTAGACAAATGATTGTCCAATCTCTTCTTAAAAATTTACAGTATTGGAGCATTCACAACTTCTAGAGGCAAGTTGTTCCACTGGTTAATTGTTCTAACTGTCAGGAAATTTCTTCTTAGTTCTAAGTTGTTTCTTTCCTTGATTAGTTTCTATCCATTGCTTCTTATTCTGCCTTCAGGTGCTTTGGAGAAGAGTTTGACTCCCTCTTCTTTGTAGCAACCTCTGAGATATTGGGACACTGCTATCATGTCACCCCTAAGTCCTTCTTTTCATTAAACTAGACATACCCAATTTCAGCAAACATTCTTTATAGGTTTTAGCCTCCAGACCCCTAATCATCTTTGTTGCTCTTCTCAGCACTCTTTCTAGAGTCTCAACATCTTTCTAGAGTCTCAACATCTTTTTTACATCGTGGTGACCAAAACTGGATGCAGTATTCCAAGTGTGGCCTTACCAAGGCGTGGTATTAATACTTCATGTGATCTTAATTCTATCCCTGTGTTAATGCAGCCTAGCAGTGTGTTGGCTTTTTTGGCAGCTGCAGTACACTGCTGGCTCATATTTAACTGATTGTCCAATAGGACTCCAAGATCCTTCTCACAGTTGCTACTATTGAGCAAGGTACCATCTATACTGTACCTGTGCATTTGGTTTTGCTTTAGCACAGATATAGCGAGACAATAAATCAGGGTTAACTCACAAACACTAATGAAATTAAAATGATGAAAGGCCAAACCATCAGGAACCACCAGAAGAAAGCCTACAAATATCTGAGTGTTTTACAGTTAGATAACACCAAGGTTAAAAATGCATCTAAAGAGTGATAAAATTGAGCAGTGGAAACACCATCAAAGCCATCAATATCTCAGCCATACCTACTATATTTAATACACTGATGAAATTATTAATTGACACAAACTGAATTGGACCGTTTGGGCCAAAAACCCCAAGAAAATGGATGGCTAATCATTGTACATTATATCCCCATAGGGATAGCGATAGATTATACCTACCCCCTAGAAATGGAAGCAGAGGTTTACTTCAAGTCAAAGAAATTGTTGAAGAAGAAAGGTGTGCATTAGTGATTATGTAAAAGACAACCAAAAACAAGCATTGATGCAAGTTTGAAACTGGAATCTGAATGTGTAGGAAACAAAACATGAACATTGAAATAATGTAATAAAATCAAGAACAGAATGCTGGTAAGGAAAAGCATCACATGCTCTGTGTCTACAAAAGATAGAAAAGAAAGCAGATAAAGATAAAGGTTTTATCTTTATCTTTTAGACACACAAGGAATTTATGATACAGAAGCACTCAGTGAACATGCAAAGTATCATCATCATCATACCAATAAAAGAGGGAGTAATGAAGATAATAAGAAGGATAAATAATAATACTACAGCCACACTTCATGCATTAATAGACATCAGGCAGCCCTGAGAGAATTAAGTGTTCAGCAGAGTGATGGTGCAAGAGAAAAAACCCCGTCCCTGTGTCTAGTTGTATTGGCATATAATGCTCTATAGCATTGCCCAGAGGGAAGGAGTTGAAATAATTTATGCCCAGGATATGAGATAGCAAAGATGAATGGCTGAATAGCAAAAGGGTAAAACAAGTTCTTCTTTTTAAGTTTTTCTTAAATGATACTGCAATGCTCAAAACAAAACATATTTATTCATTCATTTGTTGCAGTTAGCTTTTATTTATTTTTCTTCACAGGTAATTGATCCTGTTATGTAAGTACTAGGTCAGTGAGCAATATTAAGAAAGAGATCAGCTGCAGATATTTATTTATTACATTTATATAGCTGCCCATCTTCCAAAAAGAACTCTGGTTGGTGAACAAAAAAAAATGCAAGCATTTAAAACCATAAACTACATTGAGACGCTGATAAAAACTCATATCCATCCGCCAACCACTACGTGGCAATATCAGGCTCAAATAAACAGGATCATTCATTGGGTTCAAAGAACAGATGAGTTTATTGTTACAACCTGTGCACAAGAATCTGGTCAATTAGTGGTCATTACTAAACTGATGCTAGATAAAGGTCAACAGAATTCATAGGAGGTTGGATTTGGGTGTCTTGTGGCAATATAAATGACACATTTTACTCTGTTCTCCAGCTCTGCTTCCTCTACTGCTACAGGCATCCGGCATCCAGTGCCTGGGGGGAAAGCCAGATCTTCACCGCTTGGGTCCATCTGGAGGGAGGTTGCAAGGTAAAGTATCCTTCGGGTCAAGTAGTTTTTTGGAAACTTTTTTCATATATATATATATATGTATTTTCATATATATATACAGTCAAACTATAACATGCATTGTTGTCTCAATATGTTCAATTTCTTTTTACATAAGAGGTATTTTAGATATAAAATTAGGGCTTCAGTATAATTTCTAAGCATGTGCAGTAAAAACAAACAAGCAATCTTACCGTTATTATTAAGAAACAAACTATAAAATATGTATTGTTAATATTTGCACTAGTAAAATGCTCACTGACTCATTAGCCATGACCTCTGATTTTGAATACGGTACTGGAAAACATATTAACAAAAATTATAATTAAAATTTTCCTAGTATTAAAAAATCCAACCAATGATTACATGTTTAACAGGTATCTGGTAGAAGCCACATTGATGTCACACACTACATATGAATTAGGTAAATTTGTGTCAGTCACATCATGAAATGAATGATGTATTGTACATAATTTGCAACAATACACAAGGACAGTATTGCATCATTATGTTATTATTACCTCATGAGTGATTATGCAATAAACAATTTCAAAGTTTATTATAAAACAGGTTAAGACCTTTCTCTCAAGTTGTTTTTTTTGGGGTGGTATTGTTGTTTTGTTTTTGCTTTCAAAAGCACGCACATAACCTAGGTTATCTTGCTGAGAAACTGAAATTATGACAGATGGTAGGTAAATGAGGGATAAAAAAATAACCAGTTAAATAATATGATGTGAAATTTACCATTTAAATTCCCATCTGGAATGCATCTTTACACTTAACTGGCTTCAGTGAGAATTTACACAACATGCAGTAAATGTATGAGCCTGAAATGCTGTTATAGGGTTCACAAATGGACTGCAGCCACAGACACAACTGTTCTGCTGAAAACAGGGCCTCAGGGATCACATAAGGCAGCAATTAGATATCCACACAGCGTGCTCATTGCTTTTGGATTTTAGCAGTAAAGCTCCAGATATCAATAACACTCAACGGTTCTGAATACTGATTCAAAAAATTGAGTTTAACTTAGTTTATGTGTCAGGGTTTGAAGGGAAGCTAACTTAAATTACCCAGACCTTCCGATGTCTTATTTGATTGGGTGTTTTCTAAATCTGAATTCTGTGCTGTATTGCCTACTAAGCATGTACAGTATATGACTAATGACAGAAAACATCTAAAAGATGAAATGAATCACTGAGAAAGAGTCATAAAAGTATCATTGACTTTCCTGTTTCTACTTCAATGTTCATTTCATTAAGGGAGGAAACTTCTCAATCCTGACAAAGTGCTTAGTAATGTCAAGGTCACCCTCAGCCAAAGATAACATTGGGTCCTCAGTTTTTCACTCAACTCTACTTTCCTGATGTTGTTTATCTGGGGATAAAATTGGAGATGGGACTACAGTGTGCACCTTCTGGAGATCCTGGGTGAAAGGCAAACTATAAACCCAGCCAATAAATATCACACAGCTACCAATACAAATTCAAATACCATTTTAACAGGATTGGAAGTATTGTTTTCACTGGTTTTATAACTTATTTTACAGACAGATATCTAGGCTCTGGTTTACTATCTTCTGGGAAATGTTAGAAATGTAGAGTGAATTAAGAGTAGTGAAACATAATCTCAGTGCTTGTACACTGAAAACAGCTGTCACATTTTCATACCTATCAAAATATGGACTTATCCATTTCACAGTTTTTATAACAGTTATAATATGGATAAAACAGGAAGCTTCAGACCTTCTACTTTTCACAGTTTTGGCCAATTTAGACTATTTTTAGTCCTATCTTCAAATTATTTGCCAAAGACAGTACAAAGACTCTATCTGGTAAGAAAATGGTGGCTATGTTGAAATATGTTACATCAGCATTTGCCAATCTAATGCCCTTCAAATAAGTTGGACTTCAATTCATACAATTTCCCAAGCATTCAGTTTCATTAACCACTGCAGTAGTATTACTATATTTGGAAAGAAAAAGCATCTCAGTTCATCATAACTTCTTTTGTAATAACTTCTGATGTGTAAAAATACAGTTTTATCCTGAGGTAAACACTGTGATGAACATAAACATGAACATGAAGCCTTCAACAATACATGGTGTGAATGCTACTTTCATTCAGAATGTTTTGTTGTTTCTTTCTCAGTTTTCATTGTCTTTGTGGTATTTATACAGTAAAGACCACAACATACATTTACTGGTTATATAAAATGTCTTTATCCTCATGTATTGAGAAATATTTTCTAAGTTTCAATAAAGGATGATTTATGTCTCCACTCCAAATTCATCATTTTCACTTGGATCAGCAGCAAGTATGGTTTTATTCTTTCAACAAGGCCAGCCTTAGGGAAGGAAGGATGGTGACCCTCACTGTCATTAACTCAGCTCCACCCTGCCAACCAATCCTCAGCCTGTGGCTTGGTTTCCCGTGGGGGGAAAAAGATGGTTTTAGCTGACAAAATGCTCTATCCTGTTTTTCTCTTCTGTACATCTGGCTGATATTACCCATAGGGCTGCTTTACTGTTTTACCTTATTATGGAGTTTTTTTATGAAGTTGTTATGCTTTATGCTGAATTGATGTTCATAGTATTTATGAACTATAGTATATTTTATCATATTGATTTTTAAAAATTAACTTAATGTTATATACTATTTGTTCTCCTGTCAGTTGCTTAGATTTGGATGACTGAAGTAGCAAGAAAACATTCTTCTTCTTCTTCTTCTTCTTCTTCTTCTTCTTCTTCTTCTTCTTCTTCTTCTTCTTCTTCTTCTTCTTCTTCTTCTTCTTCTTCTTCTTCTTCTTCTTCTTCTTCTTCTTCTTCTTCTTCTTCTTCTTCTTCTTCTTCTTCTTCTTCTTCTTCTTCTTCTTCTTCTTCTTCTTCTTCTT
>NW_015386339.1:181516-208711 GCF_001527695.2 Protobothrops mucrosquamatus
TTTAGTCCCAATGGCCACTCCAAGATGTGCTTCCAATTGTAACATTATAATTCCTAATTTCTCAGCCTCAGTCCCAACCTCAATCCACCATGTTGCTCAAACCCCTAAAAACATGGGTGTCTCTCCTACATTGTTTCCAACTTTTTCTTTTTCTAAATTACCTTTTTACCCTTTTATTTTACATATCAGAGTGCCTAATTAATCATAAATTATTTTTTAATCCATGTCAAGCAGAATACATAAATGAAATTAGACTGAACCATTTTTTTCTTGCACTTGTTAGCATAGGAACACAAATATAGCCAGCAGCATCTTGTTGAAGATGTTGCCTTCCAGATGAGATATTAAACTGACATCCTGCATACTTCCTGTATGTTTTTTTAAAATTATCTGGAACTTTTTGTTCTGTGACAAATTTTAATTTTAAAATATTATTGAGAATTACATACTGTAGAAGAAAAGGGTGGGAAAGTAACATGTTATAATACTGATGTCTTGATTTATTATATATTCTGTATTTTGATTCATATTTAACATTGTTTTGAATCGATCACTGCCTTGCTTTTATAAATGTAGATACAGAGAAGTTGGAAATTACAATAATAAAACACATAGCTCTTCTATATTTGTTTTAATAATTAGACAAGTTCTTGTTTTCAAATTTTTATTTGCAGTCTTCCATAAAATATTCCTCTATTAATCTCAAGTACAACTTGAGATTAGATACATGAATAGCCTTCCTCACTACTATTTCTTGCACATGTCCAGAACATCAGTTCTGTTTTCAAAATATGAAACCTATAGATGGAGATACCTTAACTGAATGGAAAAAACAGAAGTCTTACGGTTTTGACAGGAGAGATGAATTGAAAATCAGCACTCAGTCTTCTGCAAGTAAAAGGTCTTCAATCAATCTCCGGTCATCTGGGGTATTCTGGTTCTGATGAAGGGATTTCTCACTTAGAAACAAGAAAACTAAGAATGAGTACAGTATATGATCTTCTCTAGAATCTATCTATATATCATCTATCTATCTATCTATCTATCTATCTATCTATCTATCTATCTATCTATCTATCTATCTATCTATCTATCTATCTATCTATCTATCATTTTAACAAATAACTCAAGGTGGTAAACATATCCAACAACCTTCCTACTCATATTTTTCCCACAACAACCCTGTGAGGTGAGTTGGGCTGAGAGAGAATGACTGACCCATATATAAAACACCTTTAGTAAAAAAAAAAAAAAAAGGGTAACGAGTGGTAAAATATTTGTTATTTTCATGTATGCTGTTCCCCAAGATTTATGAAGTAGCAGCATCAGGCATTAATCACCTTCTGTCTTCGTACAAATGGATTTTAACACTGAACTCTTGACTAGGCTGCAGATCTCCATCTTGATTTTGCTTCTAGATAACCGTTGTATCTAAGAAGCTCTGGTTCTCCCTTCATCCTGAAGAAACAGCTGGCAAAGGTTAGTTTGTGCATTTGTATTTCAGCTTACAGTCCTTTCAAACCTAGGATAGGATTTAAAGCAATTGTGCTTGTCACTGGTAACCATAATGTGGATAAGCCTTCAAACTCTTTAGTTTTTTTATTTTCTATTTTGTTTGCTGGAAGTAAGAAATTAGCAATCATAAATACAGTCATCAGAAAACAATGCCACTCTGTAGCCTTTCTGAGCAGAGCTCCCCCCCTCCACTCTGCTGAGTGAACGCTAGAAAACATTAGGTAAAAATTCTATATATCTAACAGGCAGCATGATTATAATGAGAAAGCCATAGAAAAGAGAATTTGCTTTCAGTTAAATTACACCTTTCATCCTAAAAGCTGCTAAAGTGCTTTTGTGCACCCAGCAATAAAGCAAGAAGCTCTCATGAGACAGCAACAGATGGAGGACACGAAATCAAGCAGCCACCTTTGTTTCTTTTCCAGCCTACCTTGTAACCTATGAGCAGGCCCTGCTGCCTTTGATTCACTGTTTTCCCTTTTTCAAAGCTGGACATTTTGCCTATACCTATTTTTATTAGGAAATTCATTAGTCTTCCTAAAATGTAAATTTCAAAAGATGAAGCTCCACGTTTCCAAGGGTGTTCTATCTTATGTACCTGGCAATGGGATTTATTCTGTGGGCAATCATTGCCAATCTCTGCTTTGGCCCTCATTCTGTGGTTCTTTTTTAAAATATTTGACAGTGGATGTATAGCATTTTTACATCTGTCATCGTGAGAAGCAACATAATGTAGTATTCCAAGTTTTAGGATATGCTAAAACAGACAGGATGAGTAAGAATTTAGGAGAGGAGTGGAAAAAGAGACAAGATGGAGAACAATGAGATTGTTGAATCTAATATTGCTGTATAATAAAGAGTTTTAATTTAGAACTTTCTTTTGAGGGTGTGTCAAGAATTCACTAAAAAGAACACAAGTAGAGCAAGCAACACTATCCTCCACAATACTTTGACTTTCTTTTTGCTTTCTGCCACAGCAAAGCAAACAGTAACAGTTGTGGTTGTCTCCTAACTCTCTGATGCTTCAGTTCAGCATCAAAGCTGGGAATGAAAGAACTCACACACAGTCTATTGCAGAATATATCCTTATGGAACAGTCTGAAGCTAGAGAAGGAAAGGGTCTGCTTCTGTGGCTTTTCTTACCTTTGAATCTAAAACAAGAGATGGAAAAGAAATACTTCAATAGCAATTCTCTGCACGCTTTCACTGAAACTCTTCAGATTTACTTTCAAGCAGACATATATAGGATTGCACTATTAAAAGACAAATTAAAGGCAGCTGATTAACCTGCTTTTAACCCATTTCAATGCAGAGTATATTTTTCCAGATATTTAGAGAAATTTTTACTAATTGGTAGAAGTGTGTGTAGATAGAAATTCTGTTTCGTCAAAAAATGCACAGAAAAGGCTTAGAGCAATTGTAATTAGGCACCTTGTTACTAAAGACAACGTGAAACATAGAGAATAAGGCAATCAATAGCTACTAGCTATTATGATTTTGTGCATCTAGTGGTTGCAGTAAAAATGGCCAGGATGAATTGAAGTTGTTAGGCCAGATTGCAGGTTGCTACACAGACAAACCAAGGCGCAAACTCATGCGAGACATGCTGACTCCAGGTTTAATCAACTGCCAGTCCTAAAGATTTATATAAGGAGGGAGGGAGGGAGGGAGGGAGGGAGGGAGAGAGAGAGAGAGAGAGAGAGAGAGAGAGAGAGAGAGAGAGAGAGAGAGAGAGGATATACAAAAGAGAAGGCATCAGGCTTTGTGCAAAGTGTAGCAGAACTGAATGAAAATGTAGAGGAGAGTTATTATGATACTATTTATTCAAAAGTTTAGTGTCATTTAAATTTCATTGTATCAGTAGATATACTGCTCATGAGTTTGCATTTTTTTTAGTTCTGTAAAAGTTCAAAGTTACAGATGGCTTATTCTTAGCAGATATGAAAGAAGTGAGATAAATTAAGAAGCTGAAGAAGTTTGGTCTGGACTATCTCTGTGGGAAAGGAACTTGAACTCTGGAAGAACTCCAGTGGTACAGGAAGGGGTACATCAGTATTAATCACAGATCATGGGCCTCCCCCGTGACAATTGTAAGGGGGTGGTCATAGATTTCTTGAATGAAACTGGATGGTTTATCTATTTATTCAATCTCTATAGCTGCTCATCTCAATCGATGACTCTAGGCAGCTTACAATTCCCAAAGTATAAAAACAGTTAAAACAATAAAAAACATTTTAAAAACAAAAAAAGCTCTATATAAAAGAAAAACAATCAAAATAAATATATATAGCAGCTGAGGTAATGGATTAACAGTAAAGCCAAGAAACGGGGCCCTTAACACATTTAGTGCCCCAGGCTTGGGGACACAGCCAGGTTTTTAAGGCCTTATGAAAGGCCAACAGGGTTGGGGCCATTCTAATTTCCAAGGGGGAGGATATTCCACAGAGCAGGGGCTACTGCAGAAAAGGCCCGTCTTCTAGTCTCAGCCACCATCCCTCTTTGGTTGAAGGGATCTGCAACATGCCCTATCTGCTAGATGAAATTGGAGGGGGGAGGGTTCTTGGGAAAAGAACATCTTTCAGATAACTAGCTATCAAAAGTAGCATTGGATAAAATGCAACCTTGATCTCATGTGCTCTTACATTCCATTTAACAGTAGTACTTTGTAATGATTCCATTTGATTTATAATGGCAACAAAATACACTGAAAACTATGCCAAGAAAATGTTTTTAATCTGTAGATTGATGATAAGTATTAGTACAAGTTTGTGTTAGCATGATAATTTGACTATCATAAATTAAAAAACTGAAATAGGGGAGACAAAAAAAAGTTTCAGGAGTGGAAGGAAAGTGTAAATTATATAAAAAAAATATAAGGTGTGCCCGGCCAATTTACTGAGAAAGAAATAACACACAATTGAATGTTTAAAAATGCAAATCCAAAGAAGCTGGCATTTCAGGCAGTATAATTATTTACATAACCATAATTTAAATCACTGAAATGTGAAGAAACCATTGTATAAAACAAACACTGGGAAAAATTTGCATGAAAAATCTGCAACATAACGAATGACAAGCATATGTCACTGCAAATTCAATTTAATGATGGTTACTCAGCTTTGGGTACATTTATAAAACACTTGGAACTATAAACAAGCAAAGAATTTATGCAAAGGAAAATTCAAATGGACAGAACAAAATCGTAACCTTCCATGAAAGGACACAACAGAATAAATATCCCATTAACAGTAATAGGACTTGCCTTTCTAATTTCACACACACTGTGCTGCAAATCTGCTCCTTTCCCTAAAGAAAGAAATTGCACTAGAATTTAATCTTTCCCAGGAGGAATCAGAATTCTTTGTAGTGAAACAGGCTTGGAGGGAAGGTTACCTAAATCTATATCCCTGCAAACAAGGGGTTAAGCTCATGTTGACTTCACATCAATAGCAAATCTGCAGAGACATGAGAAATAATTTTACTTTTGGCACAAATGCATTGGAAACCTGAGGGTTTTACAAACATTAGAAAGAAAAGTGGGAACAGACCTATTCTTGTATATGTTTTATTTGGAGAACCATACAAGCATGCTGTAGATATGTGTGCTGTAGATGGTATTCAGATTATAAGAGAGCTGTGGGATTTAGTGGTGGCATTCTGGAATAAGTGACTTGAAGGCAGCCTCTTATGCAAATTGGCCCTTAGAGGAATGGAACAGGAGAGAGGGAGAGAAATCTGACAAATGACTGCAGAGAACTGAACTAATCTCTCTCTGAGCTGCTCTTTCTTGACTCATGACTGAACAGAGGCTTATGTTTGCTAAGCACCTGGATAGAGACTGAAATTAGCACTTCACTAGCCAAGTCTTAAGCTGAATTACACATCATATAATCTATAGTTTGTTTAATAATGACATGTTGAATAAATCATAAGTGGACATTTTACAACATGCAACATAGTGAGTTAAAGCCAAACAAGCAGCAATGAAGCCAGCTTCAAAATGCAATTGTCCAGGAGATTGTTTTTATTTATATTATATATAATTTTTTTTTAAAAAAACTTGCCTAATTCCCATACCTGGTGAATTATGGATTAGAGTGGTGGTTAAGGTAAAGTGGTTAACTATAATGTTAAGATTACTTGATCCAATTTGTTGTTGTTGTTAATTGCGAAGTCGTGTCCGACCCATCGTGACCCCATAGACAACGTTCCTCCAGGTCTTCCTGTCCTCTACCATCTTCTGGAGTCCATTTAAGATCCAATTTAGTGATCTATAAATAGTGCATATGAACAGGATTCAATATTATATGCTATATTTCACTATACAGAATGTACTAACGCATCATTTGATTAAGAAAAAGATATATTCAGAGCATTGTAGGATTGCAAGTATATGCTTCAGTGTTTTTGAAGCAAATTCTTTTAGGGATTGAAAACCACCCCAATTAATAGGAAAAGAAACAAAAAGTACATTAAGAGATGTTTCTTGTTAAATACATCAATCCACTGGTGACAGTGGATCTGCTCATATACATATTGAACAGAACTCAGTTTAGCAGACTTCAGACACCATGGACTATATTTTTATCTGGACAGCACTCTAAAATAAGGGACTCATGATGTATGGAAGTAGTCTGAGCATGGTCACAGTTGCTGGAATTGGGTATGTCTAGTTTAATGAAGAGAAGGACGAGGGGGGACATGATAGCAGTATTCCAATATCTCGGGCTGCCACAAAGAAGAGGGAGTCAAGCTATTTTCCAAAGCACCTGAAGGCAGGATGAGAAGCAATGGATGGAAACTAACTAAAGAGAGAAGCAACCTAGAACTAAGGAGAAATTTCCTGACATTTAGAACAATTAATCTGTGGAACAACCTGCCTCCAGAAGCTGTGAATGCTCCAACACTGGAAGTTTTTAAGAAGAGACTGGACAACCATTTGTCTGAAATGGTATAGGGTTTCCTGCCTGAGCAGGAAGTTGAACTAGAAAACTTCCAAGATCCTTCCAACTCTGTTATTGTATTGCATTTATTGTTCGTTCCCTGAATGGGTGTATGCTTACTCCTGCTTCATGTTTAGGTCCTGGAGAGAAGAGGCACATGGGCCCAGGAAGAACATGCATGTAGCTGAGTGAGTCAGCCTGATGGTTAAGTTAAAGGAAGAAAGGTGAGCCTATGAAAGGATGGGCAGCTAAAGGGGAATGGAATAAGGGAGGTCCTTGGAAATTGGATTGATTGAGTAGATGGGGGACTCATGGGAAAGATACTGCAGTAGCAGTGATTTCTTTTCCCCACTCCTGGCTTGACCAACCCTAAAAGAGCAGCTGGAGAAAAAAGAGTCCCTAAGTCTAATACCCAGAATTAGAGGACTGTCTTTATGGGTACTTCATTCTTCAAAATATGATGATGGTTGTGATGATGATTGTTGTTGCTGTTATTGTGTGGTCAATCTTCAGGAACGAAAACAAACCCCAAAATAACAAAAGGAATAACTGAATAACCCAGTTGAAAGGGACATTGGAGAACTTCTAATCCAACCTCCTGCTTGAGAGGAAACCCTATACCATTCCAAACAACCTTCAGAGTTAAGGGATGTTAGCAAAGCCCATTTCCTACTAAACTGAGGTTTAAACCAGTATTAAAATGTATTGCAACTGCAATTATTTATGTATTTAATTATTAGATTTTTACCTCGAGAGAAAATAAGGCAAGGATGGGCAAACTCTATCCTATGGTGATCTCCTTTAAACAGGCTTGACTAATTGTGAAAGCAGAGAAAGGTAACTCATATCATCAAATCCAAGACAAAAATGGGAAACCTGCTTTGTGGCATTGTGCAGCCCCCAATCTGCATCCCCCCCCAACTTGCATCCACTTCCACTATAAAACCAGGGCTACCAGATCTGGACCTAAAAGTCCAGATGGCCATTCAATGGCAGCAGAGAATTTCCTGCAACCAGCTAGAGAGATTTGTAACTCCGTAGACTTCATAAAACAGAGTTTGGCTTTCCTTCTGGAAATGTTTAGGCCAACAACCAGATCTCTGAGATTAAGGCCACTAATGAAAAAGTTTGGTTAGCAAAGACAGAATGATAGCTTGCTGCCCATTCTAACATTCTACCTCTGAAAAAAAAGTGAAAAATGTTTCTATGTAGGAAAAAGGAAAAATTAAAATTAATCTTTTCTTGAGCCACGGAGAAGTGGCTCACTTATCCAATATTTAAAGAAAAGATGATCAAGTGAGATTACTAAAAAGTCAGAATCTATTTCTCCTAATAGGCAACATTTTTATGCACCTTTTTCCAGCATACACCCTTAAACATCTACAAAGCACTTAAGAATTCAATGTATAGTTAGAAATAACTGATTTTCCATTGTAAAAAAAGTACCATTTTAGAAAAAAAATTCCACCCTTGAGCTGGAAAGAGGAACAATAGGAACAATAAATACTTGGTCCCAATGGAGAACAACTCACAGAAAGTTCCTTGCATAAATGGTCTTGCAGGTAACATGATGGAAAACCCAAGTGTCTATATAACAAATCATAAGTGCTTTTTATTCCTTTAAGAATGTTTGGTTCATGAATGGCATTTTATCCCATGTCCCAGAATTGCAATAATGAGAAAAACTGTGGCTATTAAATGCTGTCCCAGTTTAGGGGGGGGCAAAGCTTAATCCCTTGTAGAAAGTGGTTCCCCTGTTTAAGTGGGCTGTAGAAGTCCCATTGAGCTCATAATGTTGATCAAACTGAATGCTCTGATTATGTTACTGTCTCTGAGGTTTTACTGGAGACATTATTGTCATTGGATTCAGCCAAACAAAGCAGACCCTGGGCCAAATTGGATTGCTTGATCCATTATCATTGCTAATGTGGTTGGTTGCCTTCTTTTTTGTCTCTGTAAGACTGCCCTTTTTTCACAGGCTTCTGAAACACAGACTTTTACAAATCCCCTTGAAAACAATTCTCCATTCCGTGAATATGAAAATCCACATGAGAATATTTGTGGCCGGGTAGCAGTGGTGGTAGAGGGAGGGGAACAAGCAATGGGCATTTCATGACCTCATGAAATGACACAAATCACGTTTTTCAGTTATAGCATCAGAAATGAAGTTTCCATCATGATGTGTGCAATGGCATTTTAACATCACTGTGACTTTTTTACTGGATGCCAAGCATCAACCACTAATTGTTATATATTAAGCCATTATTGAGAGTCAGTTTGGTGTAGTCATTTAGGCATCAAGCTAGAAATGGGAGTCGTTGAGTTTTTGTCCCTCCCCTTCCCCTTAGGCACAAAGCTAGCTGGATCACTTGGGCCAGTCACTTTTTCTCAGCCCTGGGAAAGAGACAATGGAAACCACTTCTAAAAACCTTTCCAGGAAAACTGCAGGGACTTGTCCAGGCAGCCTCCAAGTATCAGACACGATTGAATGGAAGAAAGAAAAATGATTAAGGCTGAGATGAAAAAGTTCTCTCCCTTGTTGTTAAGGCCAGTCATTCTGGAAACAAAGCAGTTTCTCTCAACAAGGCTCGGGGAAACAGAACAAGTTTGCAGAACTACAAAAAAAAGGCAAAGTATTAAATGCAAAAGAGAAAGAAAAACAGAATTAAACTGTGAAGACTGAGCACTGGATGCAGAATGCAAACTGCCCTTAGCATTCTAAACAGGAAACCAGGAAGGAGGCCAAAGGAATGGAGCATATTGAACCGGAGCACTTCATGTTGCAGAATTTCATTAGCAATCACAATGACTCTTTTGTTGGATTCTTGCAGCCCAGATACTGTAGCCCTAGTTAAGTCATAATATGGCTTGTTGGTTTGCTGTTGTTATGTAAACATACCAAGTGGGTTTTATTAGCCCAGGTTTAGGGCTTTGCTGAAAGATAAACACTTAAAAGGACTCAGTTGACTCTCCCAGTTGTTAAAATAGTGAATTATTATTAATCAGATTTAGAATTTTCTTTAATTTGCATGGAAATTAAGGACAGTTTTATACATCCTGGAAAAAATAACCCTGAGCAATACCACGCTTGAGCAACACAACAGCCAGCTGTTGAAGATTGGGTTGTAGAGTTGGGGGAGTTACTTCACTCAGTGAACGTGGTGATATTAAGGTAAACAAATTCATTTTGAGTCACAAAGGATATATTCGGGGGTTTCTATTGGCTACCTTGTTGCTATAGCAACAGCTGAAATCTATTAGTACTGGTCTTTTTTTCACCTTCCAATCTCAAGTTAAATAAAGAATTTGCTAATATGAAATGACTTCAAAACACATTACTACTAATAGAGACTATTTTCCACCTTATATTAATTAACAGCTGACTTTTGCTGAAGTACATTAAATAAATAACAAAGAGAAGGCATTTTTTTCATCCTGTAAGGAACAGAGCACTGGAGAAAAGCTATAATTAATTGTTCCTTTAAAGATGCAATCTGAAATGTACTTACTAGGCCAGGGAATAAAACTGATTGACCTTGACACAGAACTGAGCTTTATCACACACACACATGCAGTCATCATGTTATTCATTTGGGGACAGCAATGTTATGCAAACTGGGGAAAATATGTAAGCAAAAGAAAATAAAGCCATATGATAAAAGAAGAGGAAATATAGCTCGTGTTCATAATGGTTCCTCAATGGCATGTAAATCAAAAATTAGGCCTCCACTACCCTGCCTGTCATTAAGCCCTACAACACTTGCCAAATTTTTCTATAGTCATCTCTTGTATCATCTTTTCAATCAGAATTTTACCAAACATCCTTTGCCCAGGGACCTTTAACAACTGAAGCCCATCGTAGATTTTCCATTTACCTTTGCTATCTTTCCACTGAATAGGAAATAGTACAGGTGCGGTTTTCAGTTATATACGTTAAACCAGGGCTTTTCAACCTTTTCACCCATTGTATCACTTTTAGGATACGGCAAAATCCGAGTACCACCAATCGCCTAGCAAGGGGTCAAAAACTTGATGACCCAAAAAAAGGGGTGGAAAGTGATAAAATACAGGTAGTCCTCGGCTTACAACAGTTCGCTTAGTGACTGTTCGAAGTTACAATGGCACTGAAAAAAGTGCCCCCCAAGCCACAGCCGAGCAAGACACCTGCCTGCCCACCCGGCGGTGCTCTTCCTCCTGTCCGAGGTTTTCATTGTTGTGAGCATTTCTGTTGAGGATTGGCAGTGAGGGTGGGGTGGGGGGATGTTTGGTTTTTATTCCCCCCATCTGCTGGGTGGTTGCAGTAGGTTTTGGTCACTTCACATGACCCTGGGACACTGTGACCGTCATAAATATGAATCAGTTGCCAAGCATCTGAATGTAAATCACAAGACCCTGGGGATGCTGCAACATTCCAGCTGATTGGTGCTTCTTCTAAGCTCAGCAGAAGCGGCAGGATCAGCGCCGAGCTCCAGTTGGAGCCTGGCGCTGATCCTAGCGCTTCCGCTGAGTCCTGACAGCCCAGCAGCTCCAGCCATCTCTTGCTCAGGCTTGTGCGGTGCTGCCACCAATTCAGCTCATTCCCCTCCCCCGCTACCACTTTTCTAGGATGGTCGTGTACCACCTGCAAGGTGCCAATGTACCACAGGTGGTACCCGTACCACTGGTTGAAAAGCCCTGTGTTAAACAATTCACATAGCTTTCTTCACCAGATTTACACTATTCTAGTCACTCTTTCCATGATCACCTCCCAAATGGATTACTGTAATGCACTCCAGATGGGTCTATTTTTAAGGAGCATCCAGAAGCTGCACCTGGTGCAAAATGCAGTGACATGGGCAATTATATGTGCACCTAGATCAGGTTGGCATTGGTTGCCAATTTGCTTCTGAGGTTAATTCAAAACATGGTATAGAGCCAGGCTGTTTGAGGGATTGCCTCTTCCCAATTAAATGTTTCCAGACCATCAGATCTGGCAGAAAGGGCATATTACATATCCCATCCATTAAGGAGTGTCATCTGATGGAATCCAGGAGAAGAGTCTTTTCTGTCATGGTGCCTGCCCTTTGGAACATCTCCCCTTGTATGTCTATTGAGATTCTCAATCATCCAGGTCAGTAGTACCAAGAAGGTTCCACACCCACTTGCACTCTGATTCAGATGACCCCGAGGGTACACCCCAGGTGGTCTCAATGATCTCAGAGAGCGAGCAACTGATCTTCAGAGTGCTAATGACCAGATGACTGCAAGGAATATGAATCCTTCCGTTCCCCACCATTCAGTTGGAACAGAAAAAGCTTCTTGGATGAGAAGTGAGATGTTTTCAAGGAAAAAAACTAAAANTCCTGTTGCCTTTTAAAAATGATGTTTGGGGCATCTCTCCTTAAAGATCAGATTGGCCCTGGCCTTATTGCCCTCTTGGAACACCTGAATGAGTTGACTGCCATTATGCCTGGAGATCTAGTGGAGGTATGGACCTAAAAAATGGTTATGCTATTTGTGAGATATGGTTTGCACTCTCCCACAAATTATATTTTACTTGTTTTAATTTTTTGAATGGCTTTTGTTATTATTTGTTTTCTCTTTTTTGATATTTTTATGATGTGAGCTGCATGTGAGTCATATATATGAGGTGATCATCTATGCAAAATTGAAGAAATAAATAAATAAAATACAGGTAGTTCTCGACTTACAACCATTCATTTAGTGACTGTTCAAAGTTACAACGGCACTGAAAAAAGTGACTTAGGAACATTTTTCACATTTACAACCGTTGCAACATTCCCATGATCACATGATCAAAATTTGGACACTGGCAACTGGCATGTATTTATGACAGTTGCGGTGTCTCAGGGTCATGTGCTTACCTTTTGTGACTTTCTGTCAAACGAAGTCAATGAGAAAGCCAGATTCACTTAACAAATGTGTTATTAAGTTAGCAACTGCAATGATTTTGTTAAGGAATTGTGCAGCTGGTGTCCAAATGGAGCCAAAGACGCCAGCACGAACCAGTTTTATATAATACAGTAAATAAGAGAGGCAAACAGGAGCATAGTCAGGTAAATCAACACCATTTTTGATTATATGATGGGTTTGCTCCAGTCTAATAAAAAAAATCCTAGATATTTGGATTTTTATGAACACATAACTGGAAAGAAACTCTGCTGAACATATTTGGATTTATTTGGACCAAAGAAAGCACAGGTTTGGTCAGTGCTGGGGATGCCTTCTAATGAAGCAAATGCTTTATCTCCTATCTTGTTCAAAAGAATAAATTCATACAGTAATCAAGTTCTGCTTGATACATTACAAAAGAAAGATGTTTCTATATAGAAAAAACATCTGACTTTCCCTAAAGATAATCACATGTGATGATTACACAATTTGCATCTGCTTGCATACATATTAGGTGCTTGTACAGACATGTACATTAATCTTGCAGATTTTATTTGTGATCTAAAATATCCTTTAGGGACAGTCTTGCTGACTGAAGGATTGTAATAAAAATGGCCCAGAACAGAAGCCATTACAATATCCTCATGGGCAAACCAACAGGTGCTTCATTGAATGTGACTCAATGCCGTAATGAAAAGGGCCGCTTCAGGGGTTTCCTTAAGCACAGCCAAAAAGACAGCTTTGCCAGCAGTGAAAGCATTTGTACAAAAGAAGAAGCAGTTATCTACAATTTGGAGAAAAGTACATCTATTGATAATGAATACAAAGATGATTTTGGCTGTCTCAACGCTTGTCAGCTTACAGCTCTTAATTGTGCCTTATCCTTCAAAATGTTTTGGGGGTTCAGGCATTTCCATCCCCTACCAAACTTCCAGTGGCAAAGGAAATTCTTACTCTTCCACAAACTGATGAATGTTGGAAGAGGGAAGGAGAAAAAGGATCCCAGCACAACTTGGGAAGTTGCTGATTTGGTCCATTTCCAAACCATGGCAGCTGCAACCAGTGATTGGTTTTATGTGATTGATCTCAGTTGTATTCTTATCCAATCGGACTGTGCTTGTTTTTCTTTGCTTTGTTTCGCCCTCCCCCCCAGTTTTAGTGGCTGTTGATCGTCCATCGATTTTGATGAAGACCTTGACATCTTATGGATTATGGGCCATCAGCGGTGTGTCCGTAGATGGCTGATAAGACTGATGTTAGCATGGAATGTTCTGCCACATACTGAACAGAGAAAAGTGGACAATATTGCTTCAGCATTTGCTCCTCTGGCTTTACGGAGTGCTCGCTTCTCTTGTGCCAAGATTGTCCTTCTGTGTTCATATGTCTGGCAACCCTGGTAAACCAGGGTACACCATGTCGGTTGATCATGCGCCAAAGATTCCCAAGAGATGGTGTCGATATCCAGGGACCCGAGAGATGCTTTCAGCGTGTCTTTGTATCGCTTCTTTTGTCCCCCGTGCGATCGCTTTCCTTGAGACAGCTCACCATAGAAGAGCTGTTTAGGGATGCGATGGTCTGGCATCCTTACAACGTGGCCCGCCCAGCGCATCTAGTACAAAGTACATCTAGTACAAAGGCAGATGTGGACAATTTGGATCAATGTTCATTGGATGTTTGCTAGGAAGGGTGGAAGTGTGTGTGACCTATAAAACGTGATACCATCTTAGGTTTCTTAATTATGGAATAAAATGCTTTCCTTACTTTAAATAATCTTAGTACAGGAGAATCATTGTTACTATTTTCCTCTTAGATATCTAACATTTGGAGGGATAACAAAGGCATATAATTGGAAATGGGCTGTGGTTCAGTTAATTAAACCAGATTACTCAATAAAGCAAGAGAAATATTAAAGCTATCAGGTAACACGATGGAAAACTCCCATTTGTAAAAGTTGAGACAGGTATTAGATGGCAGCAGATAGCTTGAGATTCTCTTTGCTAACATTTATTGGTTGTCAAGTTTTGCACTTCAAATACTTTAGATCCCAACTGTTGGCAAGGTTAAGTCAACATGTGAAGACAACAGCTGGATTTCTACAATACTCAGAACCATAATTATCCACCCCATTTTAATCTAGTCCAATATGCCATTTAAGCAACTCTGTAAGAAATCAAACATACATTCAGTGGAATGTCCCAAAGTTTAGTCACTATGACAAGCTTGTTAGTTGGCTGGAAAGAAATGTGAAAAAGCAAAGTAGGGGAAAAAAATTATCCCAAATTTGTATGTCATCTCCACTTAAGCACTATGCTTATTTTCTCTTCATTGGCCCAATTTTCATACAGATAGAGCCAAGGCAAAGTGAATGAGACCCAAAGTCCATTAGTCCCTCCTCAATGTTGGCATTGGTTGGTCATTATAATCTTCTGCTGTTTTGGCACATTACAAAGGCTGAAGAGCAATGACATTGTTGCTTAATGAGATTTGGTTAGATAATCTTTAATTTTTTTAAAAAATTAATCAGTGCTCAACAAAATAATAAAGATAAAAATGTATAAAATACAGCCAACCTGCTACTGGCAAAAGACAGAAACTTCCAAAGAGCAAGCATTAAAAAGGATAATGACAAATAATTAGAAAAAGAGTGAAAGTATATCAAATCTTAAGAAAAAGTATATTTAAAAGTATATTTAAAATACCTGTATGTGTTTGTTATCTCCTAATGGTCTATTTGGAAAGACCATGGCACTGTGAGTTTTTAGGTCTTTTTTTCTAGCTAAATGCCATTTCCTATGTTTTTAATTTCACTGATACAAAAGAAAGATGCCCTTTAATCAATATTCTATGATATTCTTCTCTTTCAAGGTTCTTTTGAGATTTTCTTTTTTAATCATGGGAGGAACACTTTGAACCTGATGAGTCACCCTAGAACTCTTTATGGTGCAAAACTCTGTCCAAATCTGCTTTGGGAAGTCATCAGAGTCTTTCTTGATTGAGAAATCAAACCAGCAAATATTAATCTCTCTGGAGGCAAATAGCTATTTACTTACTCATTTTGATAAAAGAGTTTGAGAACTTGTGAAAAAAATGCACAGCCATTGATTTATTTTTTTCTCTTTCTTTCTTTCTTTCTTTCTTTCTTTCTTTCTTTCTTTCTTTCTTTCTTTCTTTCTTTCTTTCTTTCTTTCTTTCTTTCTTTCTTTCTTTCTTTTTTTCTTTTTCTTTCTTCCTTTCCCTCCCTCCCTCCCTCCCTCCCTCTCTTCCTTCCTTCCTTCCTTCCTTCCTTCCTTCCTTCCTTCCTTCATAATGAAAGGGCAAAATAGCAGAATTTTCAAAGTTCCAAATACCTAGTGGTACCACTCTCTATGTCCCTGAGCTCTTTAATATATAGTTTATTCTCGAGCTCAGAATAGGAAGATTGATATATTGGTTTATCTGCCCCCAGTCTTCAAACAGGATCAAACAAATATTAAGATTCTGCTTAGTAGAGTTGTGTAAAGCTTCAAAGGGATAATTTGATTTGTTGAAGCTTCCCTTGAATCAGCCATTGAATCAGAGTTGTGGGAGAGATTGGCTTTGAAATGGTGAATCTAATCTGATGGATGCATGACTTTTCTGCTGCATCTGGAAATGTAAATTCAAATAATCTCTGATGCTGCAACTTCATATATGGAGAATGCAAAGAGGATGTGGGTTGTCTGACATTGAGAAGAGTAGTTGACCAATACATTTTACCATCTTGCTATTAGTTCTCTCTAGAATGGCAAGGTCAACGCTCCTTTGGGCTTCAGCATTCATCCTTAACTTTGCTGTCTCATGTGCTAATGAAATGTAAAATTTATGTTCTGGCCCTATCAATACACTCTTATGTAAATAGTCTCTTATGTCAGCTCAAAACCAAATTGAATATGGACTCAGGTCTAAAACAGACTTTACTTTTCATTAAATTATAGAGTTGGAAAGTTGTGAGAGTCATCTACTCCGGTGCCACTGTTTCTCTGTGGCATTGCATCTCCCTCTTCCAACCGGCCTATCTTATCTCAGACAACCAAGTAACTAACATAAAGCCATACTTTAACAAAGCTGAGGCTGGTCCATAAGAAGCCAAGTTCTCCAATCTAGCGCTGTATCCAATCCAGTAAAGATAGATCCATTCCAAGAAGGGCCATGTTTGTCAGCCTCCAATGTTAATTTTAATTGCAACCAAGCTGCACCATACCAGTTGGTATTCTTTGGTATTATAAGCAAAAGTTACGCTCTGAAAAACAGGTGGAAAATAGAATAAAAATGTGAAGCTGGAATATGATGCTTCTGGCATTAATTCAGCACTTTTTGTATATAGATTCCTGGATGAACAGTTCTGAGGTAGCTGTGATGTACTTCCCTCATCCTTGCCATAAAAGAGATGTAGAGGGAATATTTCCAAAAAAGTATTTGATAAAAGCCTTAAGGATTCCAACAGAATCTTTAAGTGTACTTTAACTTATATTGTTACTATCCTATTTTTATTCTTCTCTTCCAATAACAGAACAGCCTTAGGCTTTCTGATGTGTTCCCATTACAACTGATGGATGTTTTGATCAAATCATTAAGTGGTTGATTTTGAATTAACTGGCCCTCAAAACTGAAATGAATGGCATGTCTTCTTTGAATCCCTACACACACACACACACACACACACACACAACACCGTCATAAGATGGTGAACACAATCCCACCAGTTAGTAAAAAATAATACATTGGTTACAATGAGGATATTTGCTTTAAGATAAATCTGAAATGTGAGAAGAGAAGAAGGTAGGTCTGCATATGCTTTTTCAAAAGGCAACTGGACTTTCTTTGTTTTTCCTTGAAGATGTTTCACTTCTTCAGTTCTGACTGAATGGTGGAGAATGGATTTATATTCCTTCCAGTCATCTGGTTATTAGCACTCTTTCTGAGAATTGTTGAGACTACTCGGATGAGACATTTCATTTATCATCCAAGAAGCTTCTTCAGCTTTTTCAGTTCTGACTGTGTTTACAACACAGTCCTTTCAGCCGTTCCAAGAAGGTTCCATATCCATTTGCACTATTCAGGTGACCCTGAGGGAACAGATATACCCCCAAGAGGCCTCAATGACTCTCAGAAAGAGTGCTAAAACTGATTTAAAGTGCACATTCAAGAGGCTACTTCTTATTCCCTTATTTTCAAATGATCTGTGACTGAATTTATTACAGAGGAATTTTTTTTATTGGGCAGTTTTGATGCTTAATTTGATACTGTCCATAGAGGATGCTTAAAACAAATACATAAAGTTCCGATGGGATATAAAGTCAGTGGAGTATTTTTTTCCTTTCTTTTTCAATCTTGGTAAAAAGATCTGAGAGAAAATATCTGTTCCTTAGTTAAAGTAATGGTCAATAAAATGGCAAATGCAGTTCAGCTTAAGCAAGTGTAAGTAATGTACACTGGGCAAAAGACTTCTGATTATTGATGGGGGCTGAGCAAAAAAAAGCTTAGGGTCATAGTGATTAGCTCAATAATGGTATGGATTCAGTGGCAGAAGTTATAAAAACACCAATTGTATGATAAGGATCACTAAGAAAGGATTAAAATTACAATTGCCAACACTATAATTCCCTTATGTAAGTCTATGATATATCTGCCTCTGCAGTACTGTGTGCAGTTCTGGTTACACATTTGAAAAAGGATATTATGAAGCAGTAAAAATGCAGAAAAGGGCAAAACAAATGATGAAGGGGCCAAAAATCTGACCTATGAGCAAAAACAAGAGCACTAGAATTCTTTAGGCTAAAACAGCAACAACAACAACAACAACAGAAGAGGTAGTATAAGAACAACAGGGGTGGTAAAATGATCAAAATGTAAAAATAAAAAAACAATAGTACGGAAAAAGGGGACAATTTTTTCTTATTCTCACAAAGCTTTAGCATTAGTCATCTAACAAAATTGACTTGTCTATTCTATAAGACAATACTAGAACTATTTGTTTTGAAGACTCAGATTTGCCTCGGAATTATGAGGGGAAGCATGCCTCCAAATATCAATTGGAGAGGAACAAGAGCAGGATAGGAAATCTGTCTATTCCAGTGTTTTGCAATCTTGGCAGCTTGAAGATGTGTGGAAAATTCCTATAATTTGCCAGACAGCCTGATTTTGGGGAACTGAAGTCCACACATCTTCAAATTGTGACGGTTGAGAAATACCGCTCTATTTACTGCTTGTCAGGATTGCAGAAGTATTTAGTTGGCCACCAGGTGATACAAAATACCAAACAAAGATGGGCCTTCATTTGATTGGTAGGGCTGTTCCAAGGCCATCAAGGTTTTATGTTGCATTGCAAGTAGATAAATCTGTCACTTTTAAGATTGTAAAACTTGCTGTGCACCATAGACTAAGCATGTTATGATTTAAGTTTCAATTTTAATAACCAAACCCGCTGAGCTAGTGTTCTTGATTTATATGTCCTTTGGTTATATTTTTACTTTCTTCAAACACAACACTATAGTTTTATTGATTTCTCTGGATACTTTTTTTTTAAAAAATATTGTCAGTATACCATATGCAATAAAATATCACTGTTATTGCTTCCCACATAAATCATTGAGGATGTCTATTGTAGACATTTCAGCTAATTATAAGATGGGCCATAAATATATACTGGAGATATTTGGGCTTCCTCTGTGAATTTTTACAATCTGCCGTGGGTGTATTACATTGATATTTTATGCAGTGATGAACAGATTTTGTTATTAAATATTTGCTTCACATCAAGCAAATATAAGAGAGGAAGGAGGAATTTAAAAAAAAACAGGTAACTGTTGCAGAGTACAAATGTTATGGCTTGCTTTGTATGTAAGTGATAATTAGCAAATAGCTATTAAAGAGATGTCATAAAAGTATGCAATTTGATTTCTTGCCTAAATTCATCAAGTCAATTTTATGTTATTAAATGGATATTTTAAAAGGTTATTTTTTTGAAAAGACTATTTAATTACAGTTTAAGTTACCACAATTACAAACTATAGTTCTGGCATTAAAAGAAAAAGACAGATGGTAGGCTAAAGAATATGAATTGTTAATTAAAGAAAAGCAGAACAAATGAGAGAAAGGGTATCTTTCTGAAAATACCAAGGATTCAGATAGTCTCATGTTTATAAAATACTATTCAGTCAGTTTACATAAAGGAATAAGCAAAAGTCAAGTTGAGTTGAAATGTACAAAGACAGAATGGAGGAAAGTTCAAGAAGCAGTCAGAGAAACAGAGCCTTGATATATGAAGAAGCCAGTTTCCAGGCAGAAGTTTGCAAAGGCAGTTCTCAATCACTTTCTCACAGATTTATGTGCCTATTCATGCTTCAGACCACTGAGCCCTACTCAAATCCAATAGGACCACAATTTACTCACATTTGTTCTTCATTAGTCCTAAGGAAACCAATCGTGTGACCTCAAACTTTTGCATTCAGGTAGCATTCTTATGGTCTTAGGCAGGGTCTTCAAACTCGGCCCTTTTATGACTTGTGGACTTCAACTCCCAGAATTCCTCAGCCAGGCACTTTGGCTGAGGAATTCGGGGAGTTGAAGTCCACAAGTCATAAAAGGGCTAAGTTTTAAGACCCTTGGTCTTAGGTTTAATTCTGGTCAGGTATTGGAAGAAGTTCTGGTTCAAGTTGTATCCCATGTGTTCGGATACCTAGAGTACTCCAGAGAGTTTCCCTTCTGTCACTTTTTTCCCCTCTTCCTTGAAAATGAACTCAGAGGTGGTGAGATATTGACCAAATGACTTGGATGTGCAGAGAAATTTTCAAGTTTCCTTGAGTCAGGGTAGTCAAAAATGGAAACAGAGCAGAGCTTTCTTGCATGTGTTATTTTGAAATAAGTAGCAAAGATGTTGGTTCAGAAAATATTTTGCCACCAAATAAAGTCTGATGGAGCAGATTTCACACAGCTACAGCACAAACTCGGCCTTTTCTGCCTTCTGTAAAGGTTTGCACATTTTTTTTCCTGAGATTTAAGTTCTCTCAGTTGAGAAATCATCTTATTAAGGATTATGAAACCTTTCATGTTGTTCGCCTGAGGGCAGGAAGTGTTTGATCTTTTATTATTTTTATATTGGTCAGTCTGGGATTTTGTTCAAGCGAAATTCTTTTGAGTTCATATCTATATTGTTTAAAAATGTTGCCACAAAAAAAGGGTGGGGGGAGGAAGGAAAAAAAAGCTGCTGTTTGCTTTCTTAGGTTTCTTCTGCAACTTCGGCTGCAAATGTTATATACATAGCAATATATTACTGGGCTATGCTTCACAGGAATCAAATGTGGAAGCTGGGTTAGGAAGCAAGATGGCCCTCCTGTTTGTAAACTGAAGCGAAACAGTCATATTGATCGCTTTTGCCTGCCTTGATGTGACAGGCAGTCGCAGTAGCTGGCAGTGATTTCTGTGTATGTGCTGTGTATGCTCAGAAGTCTCTTCCAGTTAACAGAAGTGCCAGCCGAGGCAGGCAAAGCACTGCAAAGCACCTCCTTGAGGCAAATCACATCACCTCTTCACCTTATCAAAGAGAATCATGTTGCTTCCACAGTGTGAAGCTTTTGATCAAGGCAGATTCAAGCCACCTCCCAGAGGCCTGGTATATTCATTTTGGCTTCAGTGAGCTGGGATTGACTTTTGAGCAAAGCTGCATTGGCTTATATACAGAGAGATTAACCCTGTGCACATGTTTTTGCATTATTACAAACTCCAAGAAAATGTTCCATTCTGAAACTGCATTTTTTTCCCATCCTCAGTTTTAACCCACCTATAGACTTTGCATTTTCTAGATTGCCAAACGGACCACTGTGTTAAATTTTCATGTTTGACTGATGCAAGAATTTTAAAAAATGGTGCAAATTGCATGCAAGAGGATCCTGAAAACCAGTGTAAGCATACATTCATCATCCTGTATCTAACCTGAAATGCTAAAATAATCTTGGGGTTCTATTAAGCACTGATTATAATAATATATCAGGATGGATTTTTTGCTTATAGGAAGACAATGATTACCTTGAATATGACAAGCTCAAACTTCATTAGAAGTCACAGCTGGTAACATCATTATTCTGATGAGTTGCCCGATATTGCTTGGAAAGAAAGCAATTATCATCAGGCATCTTCAATCGAAGAACCAAAGTGTTTTCACTTTCACCATTACTAAATTTTGAAAAACTGGGGCAAGGAGCAATCCTGGCTTTGCAAGATTAGTGAGCATCCTTCCTGGACGCATGCATTTTAAGTAGTGATTATTACACTGAAAGGAAGGAAGTGCTGCAACCTTTTTGGCTGGCTGCTAATAAATACTAATGCCCAATCTAGTAAATGGGATGGTGCTGTTTATTTATGCTACATTAGCCTGCCTGTCAAATTTCCACAGACGGCTGAGCTTTAGGCCTGGCCTCTTCACAAATATGAAAAAAAAATGTGTTCGTTTAAGATTAAGGAGTTATTTTGGAATATGTTGTTCTAAGCCTATGCCTTTTTCATCATGCCTTTTTTTGCGCAGAAAAAGGGCACCGGAGTCATTCTTCAGAAGAAAATTAACATGGGTGCCAGAGGCAAACTCAGCATTTTTGCCATGCTCTATGCATGAAAGTAACTTGATAATTTATTATACTACTGAGTGCTGTCCACTAATATAGTTAAAGAGCTTTGATAATTGTCAGTGACATAAAATATTGTAGTACAGGTAGACTTTGACTTATGACCACAATTGAGCCCAAAATTTCTGTTGCTAAGTGAGACATTTGTTAAGTGAGTTTTGCCCCATCTTACAACTTTTCTTTCCACGGTTGTTAAGTGAATCAAGGCAGGTGTTAAGTTAGTAATGCGGTTGTTAAGTGAACCTGGCTTCCTCGTTGACTTTGCTTATCAGAAAGTTGCAAAATGAGCCCAGGATACTGTAACCGTCATAAATGAGAGTCAGTTGCCAAGTGTTTGAATTTGATCACATGACCATGGGACTGCTGAAATGGTTGTAAGTGTGAAAAGTGATGATACGTCACTTTTTCCAGTGCCATTGTCACTTCGAACGGTCACTAAATGAACTGTTTTAAGTCAAGGACTAACTGTATCTGCATATAATAAGAAGTTTGAATTTTGACTGCAATCAGTGTTATGCCCAGCATTTGTCTAATAAAATAGGTCAATGGTTCTAATACCGAAAGAAATGTGAGAAGGAATAAAAGACATCTTTGTCAAGTTCTAGGAGACCTGACTATTTGGTGAAAAAATAATTCCATTTGAATAACTCTAGGTCAGTGTTGGCAAACCTTTTAAAGACTGAGTGCCCAAAAACTGGCCCCGCCCCTGCTCCACCCCTGTCCCGCCCCCACTCCGCTCCATCCTGCCTGCCCGCAGGGCCACTCACTACCTCCAGGGCCCGCTGCAGATCGCCCAGGCAGCCCAGCAGTGCCATGGCGGCCACGCCCTCTGCCCCCCTGCAGCATCAACTGTGAGCGTTGGGGTGTGAAGGCAGAGTCTTGTCTACGCTGCCTGGCTGCCATGTCCTTTGCTGTGCTGCTCCGCATGGGCCACACTTGGGGCCGACTCTCCTCCAGGGAGGCTGCTGGTGAGGAGGGGGTCGCGGGTGGAGGCAAAGCTGGGGTATCGGCACGTGTGCCCACAAAGAGGGCTCCGAGTGCCGCCTCTGGCACCCGTGCCATAGGTTCGCCACCACTGCTCTAGGTGATGGATTAAGATACAAGATTTTAATCCCACTGATCGAAACAGGAAGAAAAGTTCACTGAACCAAAACAGATTCCAAATTTTTTAATCTGCAGTACAGCAAAGACTTTTTCTGTAGCTAACTAAAGACACAACTGCATTATGCATTTTACTGTATTTCTAATATATAGTTACCAGTCTGATGCTTTTTTGAAGCAAGACTGAACTTCATAATATTCTGTAAGAGGGACAGTGAAACTTTTAGCATTTTTTTAAATAAAAAACAGGGCAATGGCTTCAACATTCAAGATCTTTACCTGACTTCAACATTATTGCAATGTAGGTTTCATAAAAAAGAGGAAATGACAATTTAATCAAAAATATTTCATTATATACCTCCAACTACCAATTTCCAGAAGATAAGATTGAATTCCAGAATGTGAACTTAATGTATATCTCTACCACAAATTCCAAAATTTCCCAAACAATGAATCCCAAACTTTTCCAAAATTGTATTGTATTGTTTTCATTATTAACTTGTGTTCATTTTGATGTTTTGATTTTTAGGATAGGCATTTACTGTATATTAAGATTACACAAATGGGAAGAAATTTGGAACCCCTGTTTTAGGGGCCATGGTGTCCCAAAGCCAACCTTAAGGGGATTCTCCCTAATCTACCTTACCTTATTGGATGGGTATAAATAATCTTTGAGGAATAAAATCAGAA
The DNA here is from genome assembly GCF_001527695.2 of Protobothrops mucrosquamatus. Taxonomy (NCBI): domain Eukaryota; kingdom Metazoa; phylum Chordata; class Lepidosauria; order Squamata; family Viperidae; genus Protobothrops; species Protobothrops mucrosquamatus. The sequence goes on from NW_015386339.1 coordinate 205,293, forward strand.
AGGATATTGAGCCTTGAGATAGAAGTTTTGACCTGATAATAGCCTGTGAAAACAGGCTCAGATAGAAACCCAGCAAGATTAAGTTGTCTGTCCAGAAGTCTTCTAGCTCCAGACACATTCCAAATGTAGCTCTAGATGAGGTTGTACTCTTTATGAAGAAACAGATGAGTCGCCTGAGGCAAACAAATTTAATAAATCATAAATAAAAATGTTTGGTATTTTGTTTTTTTCCTCATTATTTATAAAAATGTACATTTGTGTTCATGGATACTTTGCAATATATTTCTTAGTTAACAACACAATTTATTCCTTTTAATAGAATAGAATAATTCTTTTATCTTTCTGTATTTTTGTTTTAAGCAGTCACAGGTAAGTTTCTGATTGTAAGGTTATTTGTATAGCCTCAAATTACTAAAGATTGCAAGTAAATAAGGTACATTTTTTGAAATGATAGTGTCGCGCCCTGCGAGGCTGTCCCAGCCGCATACGGCCTACCTCCCACCACCCCGTTCACCTTACCCAGGGCTGCAGTCCAGGGGAGCCGGCCGACCCATTGCTCCGGCGCTGCCGTCGCAGCCGCTGATGCCGCCGCCCTCCTCTGATGTCATCACCCTGCACCTCGCAGGGCCCGACAGATGATCTGAGGGGAAGGGGCCGGATGAAGCCTCCGTTCTAGCGCAAAGGGACGGAGGGACGAGCAGCCGCCTGCCCCAGCAACGGCAGAAGGAACGCCCAGCTGATTGCAGCCGCCTGCCCCAGCAACGGCAGAGGAACGCCCAGCTGATTGCCTGGCTGTGTGATCGAAGGGCGCGGGCTGGGTGGGGCCCAGGTGTAGGAGGGCGGATGGTGGCTTGGGATGGTAGCTTGGGAAGCATGTGAGGCGGGCCGGTGCTAACGAGGGCGGGGCTGGCGTGTCCACAAGGGTGGGGCTGGAACATGTGCTATGTAAGGCACTGGGAGCAAGCGCCTCCCAGTGCTGACTTTAATCTGCATGGAGTGATTAAACTACCATATGTCTAACGTTCCTGCTTGCTGGCTGGTTTGTGAAGTGCCAAGACAGGACAGTTAGACATATAGTAGTTTAATCACTCCATGCAGATTAAAGTCAGCACTGGGAGGCGCTTGCTCCCAGTGCCTTACAGGCCGCTTGCTGGCTGGTTTGTGAAGCGCCAAGACAGGACGGTTAGACATATGGTAGTTTAATCACTCCATGCAGATTAAAGTCAGCACTGGGAGGCGCTTGCTCCCAGTGCCTTACAGGCGCTTGCTCCCAGTGCCCCAGGCCGCTGATGACCCGGACAGACGTACTGGCAGACGGGTGGTGGGCCCACAGCAGCCGTGGGCCCACCACTGTCGACAGCGGACAGAGGGACGCACAAGCCACGGGCCCATGGCCGACAGGATTCATGTGGGGGCCACCACCTATTACAGCAACCTTTGACGGTGACCCAGACAGATTGGCGATGTTCTTGGGTCAGGTCCTGAGCCATCTGGACCGATATACGGAGTTATACTCGTCTCATTGGGCAATGGTGGTAGCCATAACAACGAGCCTTCAAGGAGAGGCTGCGGCCTGGGCTGCTGACTTATACAGTGACCATGCCCGAGAGTTAGGAGATGTTGGACTGTTCCTGGAAGCACTGAGAGCCAGGTTCGAGGATCACTCCCGGGTACAGCGTGCTGAGATGGAGGTACTGGGGTTGAGGCAGAAAGGCCGGCCCATACGGGCATACGTGCGGGAGTTCCAGAAGGCAGCTGGCCGGCTACGTTCATGGCCGGAACGTCTTCTGGTATATCACTTCCGGCAAGGCCTGGATAAGGAGCTACGCCAGGCCTGTGTGGTGAGAGGGGTGTCTTGCCGGCTGTCAGAGTGGTATAAGGTGGCATCGGAGCTCGACGCCGGATTACAGGAGTTCCGGCGTTCCACAGATGAACAGGCCAACCCCCGGCGGGGAGGGGAACATCCTAAGGAGTCCAGCCGGCCACCGCCCCCGGCTACAACCCCTGCTAAGCCACCTTTTAGGTGTTTCAGGTGCAATCGGCCAGGACACCGAGTGGCAGAATGTCCTGTACCAGCATCGCAAGGTACCCCGACCGGCCAAGGCAAACCGGGCTCCACACCAAAGAAAACGGTGGAGCGGTCACGAGTGGCTCACCATGCTGACAGTGGACTCCCCCAATGGACCCCGGCAGAAACAACCCTGACTGTTCCTGATGATCTTCTGGCGGACTACGACGATGTGGATCCTACGGAAGACCCCATGGTAAGCCAGCCGATAAGCCCCTTTACCATCCCAATCTCCCTGATGAGTCCAGCCACAGGCCACACCGGGGGGTATCAAGCGTTAATCGACTCAGGTTGCACTCGGTGTTTGATCAGTGCAAAGATAGTAAAGGAGGTCGGAATCAAGGTCCATCGCCTGGCTCACCCGATCCGTTTTGAGCAGGTGGATGGGTCCCTTTTGGGTGGGGTCCCAGCCACGCTGGTGACGGAACCTGTAAGGCTGGACATGGGGGAGCACTGGGAAGTCCTCCGCTTCATTGTAGTCCCTTCCATGACGGAGGCAGTAATTCTGGGGTTGGCCTGGTTGGATAAGTGGGGTCCGACAATATGGTGGGGTGGGGGCTGTCATCATATGCGCCTTGGCACTGGCCCTCAGCCACCAAGACCGGACGATGGTACACCGGAAGGGGAGGAGGATGCAGTAAAAACAACCCAGGAGGCAGGGGAGCGGATGGCTGCATTCCCAGTGGAATACAAGGATCTGGCAGAGGTGTTCAGTGAGCGGGGTTGCGACAGCCTCCCGCCCCATCACCCGACGGACTGTGCCATCGAGCTACTACCAGGGGCCACATTACCGAAACCCCGCATGTATCCCATGACGCCGAGGGAGTTTCATTTTCATTTTATTTTCATTTTATTATATTTATACCCCGCCCTTCTCCCGTAGGACTCAGGGTGGCTTACAGCCAGTTAAAAACAGTTTAATACAATACAATACAAAGTTTTAAAAAATCTTTAAAAATAAATATTTAAATCGGCCGCTTCTACTAAAATTTGGCTAAAACCAATTTAAAATACCCCTAGGCCAGTCCTGCCCGCTGAAACAACCAGGTCTTAAGGGCGCGGCGGAAGGAGGGGAGATCCGGAATCACCCGGATCTCTGGGGGCAGCTCGTTCCAGAGGGTGGGTGCTCCGACAGAGAAGGCCCTTGCCCTTGGGGTCGCCAGCCGACACTGTCTGGCTGACGGCACCCTGATGAGGGCCTCTCTGTGGGAGCGTATCGGCCGGTGGGAGGCAATCTGTGGCAGAAGGCGGTCTCGGATATAACCAGGTCCAATGCCATGGCGCGCTTTAAAGATGATAATCAACACCTTGAAGCGCACTCGGAAGGCCACAGGCAGCCAGTGCAGCTCGC
>NW_015386339.1:209843-214240 GCF_001527695.2 Protobothrops mucrosquamatus
CAGGGAGCCAATTGAGATCTGCGCCGGGTCAGAGGCCGCAAAGGCACGACTCGGTCCAATGCTGCGGCAGCGGCCCCTTCCCAGGCCGCCGCCAGATTTTCAACCGAGTCGTGAGCTAGGTCCTCCGGATATGGCCCAAGCTCCGTCTGGAACCTCTCTGGGTCCATCAGGCGCCTGGGGCGGAACCATCTAAGTGGTTTCTCCTCCCTGCGGCGGGGGGGGAGCGGTCCGGAAGTCCAACCTGAGGAGTGAATGATCTGACCATGACAGGGGCTCTATCACTACGTCCCCCTTATCCAGATCATTCTGCCACTGGCCAGAGACAAAAATTAGATCTAGTGTGTGTCCCCCCGTGTGAGTCGGGGCATGAACTAATTGTGTCAAGTCCAAGGCCGTCATGGAGGCCAAGAACTCCCGAGCCGCTGCCGACGTTTCGCCCGCCGATGGCAGATTAAAGTCCCCCATGACTATAAGTCTGGGGGTCTCAACTGCCACCCCGGCTATCATGTCGGCCAGCTCAGGCAGGGCCGTTGATACATAGCAGGGAGCCAGGTATATAATCAACAGGCTCACTTGTACCCCCTGCCCCCACTTCACCAGGAGGGACTCACCACCGTCTATCTGAGGCACAGTGGTCTCCCTTGGGCCTAGGTTCTCCCGTATAATGACCGCTACCCCACCGCCCCTACCCCGGGTCCTTGGCTGATGGAATACCTGGAAACCCGGCGGGCACATGTCTACGAGGGGGACTCCCCCCTCCGTGCCCAGCCAGGTCTCGGTGATACCTGCCAGGTCTGCGCCCCCCTCTTGAATGAGATCTTGAATGAGGGGGGCTTTGTTCACCACTGACCTGGCGTTGCATAACATCAGCCGGTGATCCCGGGCCCGAGGAACTAAGCTCCCTGGGGACCGAGTAGAGCCCTGAGGACCGGAGCACCTACAAGCTTGTAGACAGCGTGTGTGTGCTCCCAAACCCGATATGGTCCTCTGCTCCCGCCATATCTGCCCTTCCCACTGACCGTGCTGATCGTGCCACCCTCTCTTAATCCTCCAGCCACCTCCCCCATCACTCCGACGCCGCGTCCCTCGGACAGGCCCGGCCCTGACCCCAGGGGGGCATCCCCCATGCCCCCCCAACCCTCCCCGTACCCCCTAAAAATTTATTAAAACAACCTGCCAGAAAAGCTCTCAGCTTCCTCCTCTTCCGATCTCCCTTTGCTATGCACCTCTGGGGGCTCCATACCCCGTCATTGAGGATGGCCCTCGAAACTATATTGGGCCATACCTGCGCGAGGGGGGAATCGCGCAGGGCCAGCAGTTCCAACCTGGAGTAGGCTCTAAGCATGGCCTCAAAGTCCCATAACAGAAAAATTTACACGGGGGGGGGGGGAAACAAGTCCCTTTGATGAACAATTCCCGTTTTGAGACCTGGGATAGGAAAGATGACCACCGGAGCAGTTCTTCCACTGGGCCGGGTTCGGGGCCGGGTCCAGGCTGCCGGGCCACATCCTCCATCTCTCACCGGGCCCGCTGCCTGCAGGCCGAGCCGCCTGTCGAGTCCGAGGCCACCACGGCCTCCGAATCCTGGTCCATCGCGGCCTCCGCTGTCATCGAGGCCGCAAACCAGGTCCGGAGCAGTTCTTCCACCGGTCCGGATCCAGGGCCCGGTCCAGGCTACCAGGCCACGACCTCCATCTCTCGCGGCCTCCGTTGTCACCGAGGCCGCGAGCCAGGTCCGGAACAGTTTCACCGGACCGGATCCAGGATAGAGTCCAAGCTGCTGCGGCAATATATAGAGGAACTGCGGCAATATATAGATAAAAACCTGGCCAGGGGTTTTAGACAACCGGCACGGTCCCGGATAGCAGCACCGGTGCTCTTCCAGGAGAAAAAGGACGGAGGGCTTCGGCTTTGCGTGGACTTCAGAGGCATCAACGCGGTGTGTGTGGAACATCTATACCCCCTTCCGTTGATAAAGGACCTCCTGGCCCATCTAGCCCGGGGCCAGGTCTTTACGAAGCTAGACCTACGGGAGGCCTATTACCGGGTCAGGATCAAACCTGGAGACGAGTGGAAGACAGCATTCAACTGCCCTTTAGGCAGCTACCAATTCCGGGTTATGCCATTTGGGTTACAGGGGGCTCCCGCGGTATTCATGCAACTGATTAATGAGGTTTTGCATGAACACCTATACCGCGGGGTGCTGGTATATCTTGATGATATACTCATCTACAGTAAGACCATGGCTGAACACGTCCGACTCGTTCGGGATGTGTTGAGAAAACTGTTAGATGCCCGGTTGTATGTAAAAATATCAAAGTGCGAATTTCACCGATCCCGTCTGGACTACTTAGGGTACCGAATATCAGCGGAGGGGGTGGAGATGGACCCAAACAAGGTGAAGAGTGTACTGGAGTGGCAAGCCCCAAAGACACGCCGTCAGCTGCAAAGCTTCTTGGGGTTTGCCAACTTCTATAGACAGTTCATCCCTTCGTTTGCCATGGTTGCCTTACCCCTTACGAATCTGCTACGGACCCGGATGTCAACAACCAAACCCCGTCCAGGACAACAGCTAGCCTGGACAACCGACTGCCAGAAGGCCTTCGAATCCTTAAAGGCATTGTTCGCGAGGGAGCCGGTCCTCCTACATCCTGATCCGGAACGCCCGTTTGTGGTCCAGGCGGATGCCAGTGACGTAGCGGTGGGGGCCGTGCTGCTCCAGCACAATTCGCAGGGAATACTGCAACCCTGCGCCTATACATCACGGAAATTGACTGAAACCGAGAGAGCCTGGGCCATCTGGGAGAAGGAAGCATTCGCAGTGAAGTGGGCCCTGTCCACCTGGCGGCATCTGTTGGAGGGGGCGAAACACCCATTCGAGGTCTGGACAGACCATAAAAACTTGAAAGTGTTACAAACCCCCAGGAGATTGTCGCCAAAACACGTCCGTTGGGCACAATACTTCCGCCGCTTCCAATTCCATCTGAAATACGCACCAGGCGGCAGAAACTTTCTGGCAGACGCTTTGTCTCGTTTGCCACAATTTGAGAGCAAGCGGGAAGAGGTGGTGCAGGCCATCATGCCCCCTTATGACACGAACGAGGCCAAGGCAGCATCCCAACCAGTAGTGGCGACTTGGGAGGATGAACTGCGAACAGCCCTCCGAAGCGATCCGTGGCTGCAAGAAAACCGTGGGATGTTAACACACAGGGACGGTCTGGCCTGGTATGGCAGCAAATTGTACATCCCACCACCGCTGCGCAGCCGGGTATTCCTCCGGTGCCATGATTCAAAGCAAGCAGGCCACTTTGGCTTTCTAAAAACATTACATTTAGCCTGGAGGCAGTTTTGGTGGCCTCGACTACGGACGGACGTGGAGGCCTACGTGCGAGGATGTCCGGTCTGTGCCACAACCAAGCCCGATCCTGGGAAGCCAAGGGGCTTATTGCAGCCGGTGGCTGACCCAGACCACCCATGGCAGGACATAGCCATGGACTTTATCGTGGGACTACCCAACAGTCAGGGTTATACGGTGATTTGGACTGTAGTGGACCTTTTTTCTAAGCAGGCCCATTTCGTGCCCTGTAAGGGTCTACCATCTGCTCGAAGGCTAGCCCGGATGTTCCTGTCACATGTGTATCGACTCCACGGGGCACCACGCCGAATCATTTCCGATCGCGGGGTCCAGTTCACAGCCCTCTTCTGGCGAGACTTCGTACGCCTCCTAGGGTCCTCCCAAGGGCTCAGCTCGGCGTACCACCCGAGCACTAATGGAGCAGCGGAAAGGGCGAACGCAGTGGTGGAACGTTACCTCAGGAGCTATGTCTCGTATTAGCAAACGGATTGGGTGGAGTGGGTGGTGTTTGCCGAGGTGGCATACAACAATGCTGTACACAGCAGTACAGGGTTCACCCCCTTCCGGGTAGTGTCAGGCAGGGACTTCGTGCCCATGCCAGAGGTCACAGGCCAGGGAGCACCACCATGTCAACCTGGGGAATGGATAACCCAAGTTAGCGGGGTATGGTAGCTTGGGAAGCATGTGAGGCGGGGCCAGTGGCGGATTTAGTAGTTAGGAGGCCCGAGGCGCAAACAAATTGAGGCCCCCTCACGCTTGAAGAAAAACAATATTCTCCGCGCCGCAGCCTCCCAGCAGCAGAATGGCCCACCCCCCCCTCGCTTCTCCGCGCCGCAGCCTCCCAGCAGCAGAACGGCCCACCCCCCTCCCCTCGCTTCTCCGCGCCGCAGCCTCCCAGCAGCAGAACGGCCCACCCCCCCTCCCCTCGCTTCTCCGCGCCGCTGCCTACCTTTCTGGAGCCCGTCACCGCGAACCCGCCGGGAGCCCAGAGGAGATACCTCGAGTATAACGCGCACTACCTGTTAATTTAACAAATCTATTA
>NW_015386339.1:214946-290879 GCF_001527695.2 Protobothrops mucrosquamatus
ATAATACTGAAAACATTTAGAAGTTTATATCTACATATGCATATCTATGTATGCAACATAATATTTCTTGGGATTTTTTAAAAATGCTAACAAAGTGATTAAAATAGTTATGTTTAACTGGACACTTAGGAATTAAGTTTACTTGGGTTGCTGTAATGTCCTATTTGTTTGGTTGCTGTAAACTGCCAAACGTTTTGGGGTAGGGTGGCATACAAATTTATGTAATAATAAATATGGATCATTCCCCCCCACCTTCAAAAGAGAAAAATGAATTCCAGCAGTCCATTATCTAGGAGTTGCAAATCGAATTGTAGGTATTAGTAGGATACAGAATCTCTTGATGTTTCCTCTGAAGAAATTAGGCATAAGATTGCAGCTTAAAAGTGAACATCAGTTGTTCCAACTTTTTTTTTGTTTAAAAAAATACATGTATAATCCAAAATAGTACCTAAAAATAAAGAGCTTTCTGTCTTGAAACCTCTCCCTTTCTGAAATCTTCTCCCCTGCGCAGACCACGGATACAGAATAGACAATAACGTGTTACTCAAGTAATGCTTTCCGCTCAATCGGTTGTACTGTATTTCTACTACCCGTCGCACCAAAACATCCACCTGATTGACACTTGCTGACACTGGTTTTTGGACCGCCGCCTGCAAACACAGGAACCCGCTGATTACTACCTCAGATAACTACCGGCCACCTTTTTAGTCTAAACATCAAAAGCAAAGCAAAGCAGCAGAAACCGCTGCCGCCGGGTCTACAACCGAAAAACAGATTCAGCCCTCCAATTAATGCCAGACAGAGAAGCGCCGCGCCGAAGCTGACCGAAGTTGAGGGATCGGACTAAAAGCGACTTTACACCAAGACCTTCCGGTCGCAAGGCATTCATTTACTCAGGAGTAAATTTCTCTTAGCGCAAGAAGGCTCGCTCGTGAAGGCAGAAGCCCACAACCGCAGTCGAGAAACGGCTCGACTTAGAACCAGGGGTAGTCAACCTTGGCTCTTTTATGACTCGTGGACTTCAATTCCCAGAATTCCTGAGCCAGCTTAGCTGGGCTCAGGAATTCTGGGAGTTGAAGTCCACGAGTCATAAAAGAGTCAAGGTTGACTACCTCTGACTTAGACGAACCTGGCCCAGCGGTCCACTACTTGACGAGACTCTGTTAAGAGTCGCACAAAAGAACTGGAGAGACGGAGAGACTGGCAGATTAAAGCAAAAACCACCCAAAGGGGTTTGAGGCAGGCACCTCGCTTTCCCTGCCCGAGCGCGCTTTCCTTTTTTTCCGGGAAAGCAAAAAAAATAAAAAATAAATAAAAAATAAAAAGGACGGCGCCAACTTTATCCCTTTTTAACGGAGGGGCAAGATGCCGCTATCAGAAGAGGGGCTATATAACGCCAACAAGCGGCAGGAGAAGCGAGGCAAAAAGAAGTGCGGGACTGACTCCGCTGAGACCGAAGTGAATTGGGAGCGAGTTACACTCTCTGGGGGAGGAGGGGGGGGGAGACGACCCCCCCAAAAAAACTTCAACTCGCCGCGCCCGCGCTGACGGAAAAGTTTCGAGCCCTCTAAAGGGCAACTGCGCCTACGAGAAACAACCTGAAACCCCCGCGACGTTGGGGGGGGAGGGAGTGTTCCCCCCTCCTCCTCCTCCTCCTCCTCCGCAGCATCCTTAGGGAAAGCCGCCCGGCGTTCAACAGGCTTCCCTCGGGCCACGAGCGCACGCGCGCTCTTTGCCCGCCACAAAATAAAGCCGAGCCGTACTCTCAAATCTTCTCTTCATGACTGACTAAGTACAGAGTGTGCAGGGCTCCCTCGACCTCTCCCTGCTTACCCTCGCGGCTTCTGCCAGGCGGGCGCCTGATCTGATCACCGCCGTGGAGGCCCCTGAAATGTGGAGGCCCCAGGCGCGCGCCTCCTGCGCCTGTGCGGAAATCCGCCGCTGGGCGGGGTGGTGCTAACGAGGGCGGGGCTGGCGTGTCCACAAGGGTGGGGCTGGAACATGTGCTATGTAAGGCACTGGGAGCAAGCGCCTCCCAGTGCTGACTTTAATCTGCATGGAGTGATTAAACTACCATATGTCTAACGTTCCTGCTTGCTGGCTGGTTTGTGAAGCGCCAAGACAGGACGGTTTGACAGTTAGCTCCTTTTAAAAATATTCTGCACATTTTTGGTATTGGACTTGATCTGGAGCATATTCTTTTATTTAAGTCAATAGATGTTATTCGGACAGATTACAAAAACAGCAATGATTCATTCATTTTCAATGCACTGGAGTAAGAAAGTTTATAATCCAGAGAGGCACCCAGCTATCTCAGAAGTATGTTTACTTTGGTCTACTGTATCAGCATATCAGAATCATTTTTCATATTCATAATATTTCAGTCTCAAAGTATCCTTGTCCCTGTGGGTCTCATGCAGTTAAATCTGTAGGACCTATTTGTGGTACAGTCATGCTTGTTATGAAAAAGGCCACTGATGAGGGAAGGTTGTAAAAAACTTTTTCCATTAGATAGGAAGATCAGAATACAATAGGTTTTTTTAGATTCTGAAAAATGGCTATAAAAGAGAAAAAGTATTTAGAAGAGAATGTGATAGGAGATAGGAACTGCCTGTTTTTTTGCTGTAGCCTGTACAATGCCTTGCAAGTTTAGACTTTATGCTTACACATTTGGGGTTTTATTGCAATGATATTAACCGGTCTCTTACTGCTTCTTGTTGTTGTTATTACACAACTGAGCAATAAACCGGTCTCTTACTGCTTCTTGTTGTTATTACACAACTGAGCAATAAATGCCAAATTCAGCTCTGGCGTCTTTGGATGAGGGCTGAAAAAAATAGCTTCTAGAAGCCCTGAAGCGACACCTCACATCTACACTGATAATAATAATAATAATAATAATAATAATAATAATAATAATAATAATAATAATAATAATAATAATAATAATAATAATAATAATAATAATGACGATGATGATAAAGTTGGAAGGGACCTTGGAGGTCATCTAGGCCTGGTAGATGATGTGATTCACAGAAGTCAGTTATCTGTTTTCTAAGAGCTAGCAGACACAGTAAACATACTGAAGGGGGTTAAATAAATATCTAACAGTAAATTACCCCTAGGGCCATTTTGCATAATGCGGTGACAAGATCATTTTGCTGCTAAAAATCTACACATGTCAAGAAGCTGCAGCTAATTCCCGCTCTCTGGCAGGAACCTGCCCAATACACATCTATTGGCAAGCATAAAAGCTTGCCTGGTTTGTCCAGTTGATGCATCGTAGATGTGATAAAGTATAGCCAGGAAAAAGAAATATGGGAGTTGTGAGAATTCTATTAAACTTCCAACCCAGTCATAACTTGGATTGATCTCTGCTGTGAATAGGCAGCTCAGGCAAGGCACCCATTGAATTCAATGCTTGACAGTTTGACAGAATCATAGATGTTGCTACTGTTCCAGACATGGCAGTATCAGACAAAGTAATTGTGAGAAAGAACAAACTTGGCAAGCACATTGAAAATAAATAGTTGCTGTTTGATGCATGTAATATGTTTGTACGTCATGGGTGCAAATAAATTGGTGTGATAATAATTTGAGCTTTTTTTAAAAAAAACCTCTAAGGAAAAGACTTTTTCCTTCTCCTTCTGTTCAACATGCTGGAAAACAAGCATATTTAAACACCAATTTTTAAAAGGATTGTTCTTTGTGCCTTTAGGAAATGGCCTTACTGTTTCAAAATTTGTCATACCCTTTCAGAGTGTGTTAATGTTCAAGAATCTCTACACTTTTTCTGTCATGACAGAATGCCATGTTGCAAGACTTAAAGGTACAACATGCTGGCCTAAATTCCAATGATTGGCAAATTAGGCCCCATTTCTAATTTATTATAATTTATTGACATATGATTTTGCATAGCCCTGTACTGATTATTGGATGAAGCCCAGAAATATCTTAGCTATAGTAGGAAATGTTTTGCATGGCTTAAAGCGGACATGTATAAATAGAGTTTTCAGCAGACGATGGGGAAAGAAGGAAAGAAACCCTACAGGGCACACTGTCAGTCTTGTCATTCCCAAGCCACTAATGTAACCATGCAAGGCAACTGCCCAGGAGCATTGTGCACTGCTGAAACATTTTCTGTTATGCTTTATGAGTTAACAACAGATGATACAAAGGGCAGGAAAGAACAGGTCAAATTCTCTAACAACATACAACTGAATAACCTCTTGTTGTGAAAATCTGGAAATACAGTATCAGTACCAAATCTTTTGTAGATAAAAATAAATGCCATCCAGAACATTATGAAGTTGCCGCAAGTCCACTTGAAGCAAAATGTGATTAACAATGGAAATCAATCTTTCTAAAATGAATCACTATGATCTGTCACTTGTCAAACACTATAAAACATTGACTTTGGATTAGATTAAGAGATAGTCAGGCAAAATGAATTACTAATTACTACATGGCCAACATTTTTACTGATCATCTGTTATAAAATTAATTGTAGAGTTAAAAACTTCATAATACTGATGATAAAGTATTTCCCGAAGACTTTGTCATTAATGTAAGACATATTGTACAAAGCGGCATTATTTAAAGAGCAGAAATGATAGGAAAAAGAAATTAAAAACATAAGAAAAAGAAATATAACTATTTTTATTCTATACTAATGCCATTCACTTTACCTCTCCATCCCTTTCTGTCCTTGAAAACCATTCTTGCTTCCAGTACATTCATGCATCAATTCATACATTGTCTTTTATTCTTTATATTTCTTACCGCTCAGTTTTGAAAATCTTACAAAATCCATGCTATTTACTGTTTATTGTTTTTTAATTCTATTATTCTATATTAGTTATTTCTTTGTGGATTAATTTTCTTTTTTGCACGATCAATGTTTGTGAGTCACATTTCTGCTTGTGTCAATACAGAGAGTGATATAAGATTTTTTGCCCTGTGCATTGGGCATAAAAATACTTTGTTTTAATTGCCAATAAATATTCAGAGCTTGTGAGATGAGCTGGACATGAAAAAACAGTTTTGAAATACAAAAATGTAATATAAAGGGGGGGAAAAGCAGAGCTTGTATTTGTGACCATTCACCAACTGATTCAAGACATTTCTCTATTAGCCCATAGTTTTCTTCTTCATGTTGAAAATTAGGAGTAATGCCACTGACTAATATAATCTGGAACTAAAAACTATTTTTTCAGCCCTTAGGATATGGAAGCTGCTCAAGGATTGATTCCCTGACTATAATGTCTGATCATGGAAACAGAACAACATTTTAAGAAAAGGCATTTTCTCTTTTAATTAAACTTATTAAGTTGTGAAAAAACGATGAACATGAAGAAGATGGAATTTGCAATGTTTTTTATGCCAAAAGTGGCACTATAAAACTCCCAAATATCTCATGAAAATCAACACCAGTTTATCCAAGCAGGGTTAGTTTTGTTGCTAAGCAACATTTTACATTAGCTCTAAGATGTCGGCACTTCAACATGACTGAGAAAGAAGAAGGAAACTACTGCTTCTAAAACTCAAATATCTACACATCACAAGAAAAGCTGAGTTCATCATATCAAGAATTTGGAGCTGATTCAGCTTTTAAATATTGCAAAGAAACCAAAGATGGGAAAATCCATAGTCTTAAATATTTTCATATCTGCCTGCCTGTCTGTCTGTCTGTCTGTCTGTCTGTCTATTCATTTCTAAGCAATTTGATAAAATATAAGCAATGTCTGTTTAATGACCAATCAAAAGATTCCTAGCTTAATATGTTTTAAAATCCAATTCTTCTACTGTAATTACTAAGCTAGCAACTAAATAGATGACTATTATTTTTAACTATTAATAATTTGGGCTTTCTTCATTGAGGAGTTCAGAATACTGTAAATAGTACAAATGCCTGACAAGAAACATTTGTTTGCTTAGAGTTTGCTTTCCATTCTGAAATCTTTCCAAATCGATTTACATCAGAAAAAGAAGAAACTCTCTATTTTGGTACAAATGTAATACAAATGTCACATTCAAGAACTGACCTATTTGATACAATCCTTGCCTATTACAACATCATCAAAGACACAATCAGTAAATAGCAAAACAGAAATTTGAACTAAAATATGTCTAAGTGTCTACATTAATTGTTTTCTGAAGGTAAACAGTGTTAGCATTGGTTAGTTGTAGGAGAACCAACTAAGAATTCCAGAGCTGTGGGTAGATTGGGTAGTTGAGTATGGGTGTGGTGACCATATTTTCTTGAAAAGAATAAAGGACAAACCTGAAAAAGAGGCAACTCTGAAAGAGATTCATAAAGGTTAAAATTAATTCTTTTTGTTTATAACTTTCTTTTATAAAGAGCAAATTCAAGAAAATAAATCATTCAATCAAATAAATCTAAAGGACAGCTTTCTGTCCTTTATAATGAAGGTCACTGTAAGCATAGATGAAATATCATGTTCAGTGAATTAAATTAAGAACTATCACTCTCTTTTTAGTAGGCACCAGAACCTATTGGGATGGGTGGACTCAAATGTTGCCCCCCTTTTTGTGATTCTTTTATTTATTTAATTCATTTATCAAATTTAGGTATTGCTCATCTCACTCTTTTGGGATGTTTAAAGGCAAAAATGATAGACTTAAGCCACCATGTCCCCTTTGATATTTTTTCCCAAAATGGGGTCCTCGTGCTAGCCCATTTTGAAAAGTGGATCTCTACATGCTGTGTAAGGCCTAGGAGAGTTCTGTGACCAGTATAATGTCTGTATGACAAAAGATGTGGAAAGCTGCTCCTTCTGGGACCCTTCAATTCCACCCATGGATTATCTAGAGGTGTGTGTGTGTATGTATGTTATGTATGTATGTATTACATTTATTTGTGTGTGTGTGTGTGTGTATGTATGTTATGTATGTATGTATTACATTTATTTACCTCTCATCCATTTCACAGCAACTCTGGGTGGCTTGGCTGAAACTTTTGTCTGGTAGGTTTCGGGCCTAGTGTTATCTATATAACATGGAACATCTTTCTTCTTTAGGCAAAACCATGGTGCATAGTAATCCATCCTCTATGCAACTCTTCAAATCTTGTGCAAAAACAAATTTTGATGCTACTTTTCAAACATTTTGAATTGGAAAGATTGTAATGCTTTTTCTCCCAAAAGTAGATTGACTAGATGTTTAAAAGCCAAGCAAAGGCTTATAACATTTTGCTTTATTCTGCCTGTCAGTTTCTTATTTTAGCTCTATAGGGAAAAAAGAGAGCTGATTATAATTACAGTAGAGACTGATATGTAGGGTTCAATTTCTAAAATGTTAATTTAAAACTGAAATGAGCCTTTTACATTTTTATGACTGTGAACTGTTTACAGTGAGAACAATTGTCATATTTTAAATAGTCATAATTAAAAGTGAAAGAAATAATACTTTTCAAGGCCAATTTTTTGCTTCATTTCTGTGTATTATTCCTAAAATAAATAGCAATACCATACTTAATCAGGGCTGATTCCAGAAGCTAAACAGGGTCATTTCTGATGAGTCCTCAGACAGGAGACTTCATAG
Source organism: Protobothrops mucrosquamatus (assembly GCF_001527695.2). NCBI lineage: Eukaryota > Metazoa > Chordata > Lepidosauria > Squamata > Viperidae > Protobothrops > Protobothrops mucrosquamatus. The sequence goes on from NW_015386339.1 coordinate 222,510, forward strand.
GCTTTGGGCTAGACTGGAATATTTAAGAAAGAATCCCAGAAGGAAACTTTTGGGCTGAATATGGGGAAGGGGGGTTACCGTGAATATGCTGATGCAGAGGAACAGGCAGCTGCTCCATAAACTGCATTGGCTGTTGGTCTGCCTCTGGGTACAATTCAAGGTGTTGGTAATCACCTTTAAAACCCTTCGTGGCATGGGTGCAGGTTACTTGAGGGACTGTCTTATCCCAATAAGATGGGCTCGCTGCACCCATGCTGCAGAGAAGGCATGCTGAAGGCCCCATTAGCCAGGGTATTCCAGTTGGTGGGATCTAAGAGAAGAGCCCTTTCTGCCTGTTCTTTGGAACATTTGGCCCCCTGGAGTGAGGTCAACTTCCACCCCCCCACCACCACCACCCTGTCCTTCTGCAAGAGCTTAAAGACCTAGACTGCTAATTGGGTTGGGGCTCCAAGAGGGGACACTTCACATTGGAAGAGGCTGATAGATTAATAACAGATCCCACCTCCTCCCCCCACTCATCCTACTCCTTCCCTCACTATCTTTTAGTTAGCATTGACTATTGGTATTTTTATAAAATGTTACTTGTATTATGTATAGGTTTTGTACAGTTTTATCCTTTTAAAATTGTATGCCACCCAGAATTAATCTGTGGTAAGATGGCAAATAAATAAATAAATAAATAAATAAATAAATAAATAAATAAATAAATAAATAAATAAATAAATAAATAAATAAATAAATAAATAAATAAATAAACAAGCAAGCAAGCAAGCAAGCAAGCAAGCAAGCAAGCAAGCAAGCAAGCAAGCAAGCAAGAAGCAAGCAAGCAAGCAAGCAAGCAAGCAAGCAGGTACAGTGAAGACCAGAAATGTTCAGAAGAAGATATAGAAAAAGATCTTTTTCTGATGCCTATTGGGAGAGCTATGAAGAAACAGTAAAACAATGTTCTTTGGATGCCAATAACCTATGAAAATTATGAATTATGCTTTGCCAGGTCACTTTGATAAAATCAGGGATTTTTGCTTTCATATAACTGTTACAATCTTGTGTAATTTATTTTGCACAATCTGTCATCCAACAGATGAAACTCTTCAAAAGAACTTCGAGCATTGTTTACCTTAAAGAATCTTTTATTCAAGAAACAAAATATCGGCACTACATAGTTAAAGCCAAAAACTGAATTCCCCTCCGCTGGGCACAAAGTAGCAAAGCACAATTCCCTCCTCCAATTAACAGTCATAAGTCACATTTCCCAATTAGCTTGAAGTGCGGGCTTTCTCCTCAGCTCTCCAGCCCCTCAAATCTTTATCAGCTCTGGGCACAAAAACCTTGGATTCCCATGGCTAAGTTATTATTGTAATGACTAGCTGGGCTCTCATCCACATTCCCCCTCCCAGCATCAACGAATTCTAAAAGTGATAGAGAAAAGATGGCTACATTTCCATCTGTTGTCAAAGCAAGAACATCCGATGTTAGCAGCGTTGACACAATCAGTATTAATGTATAACTCCAAGAAACATAACATGAACTAATTAACTCATTCCAGTTATGAAAGAAAGATTGGTAGGAAAGAACAAGTGAGACAGCAACGGGAAAAAATACAACCTTTCTTTATATATATATATATATATATATATATATATATATATATATATATATATATATATATATATATATATATATATATGTGTGTGTGTGTGTGTGTGTGTGTGTGTGTGTGTGTGTGTGTGTGTGTGTGTGTTTTCTGAGGTTTTCGCGGGTATTTGTATGTAGGTCTTTGGATATTCGGGTTTTTTATGACATGTCACCACCACATATCCACGCAAAAATCAAACCCAAACCCACACAGATGAGGAGACATGACCACAAACTAGAAGCCAGTCCACAGCTGCATCATTAGCCACTTTAAACCCCTCCAATCCATACATGAAGCAAACTGACACGCACCATAAAGATGTGGCACAACCACGAACACGAAGCCAAACAACAGCAACGAAGCTCATCATCTCAAATCCCCCTGCAACTCAAACTAACCTGAGCACAACAAAGCCCCCACCCAAACAGAACACTTCCCCATCCAATCAGAGCACAGCCAACCCCCCATCCAATCAGAGCACAGCCAAGCTCCTTAACCAATCAGAACACACCTCCACCCAATCAGAACACAGCCAAGCTCCCACCCAATCAGCTCAAACCCCACTGGCAGTTAAAAGGAAGAAACAGCTGCGATCACACACACTACTCCCAGAAGCAGGAAGCTGAAGACACCAGCCTGAAGATGACGAATGTGACTTCATCGAAACGTCGCCAAGACACTTCCAATTTTACGCGGGAAAAAACCCGAATATCCAAAGACCTACACACACACACACACACACACACACACACACACACACACACATATATATATATATATATATATATATATATATATATATATATATATATATACATACATACATACATACATACATACATACACCGTATATAAGCTATTGGCATAAATTGGAAATATTTTACTTATACTTGAAAACATTGTGGTGAATAGAATAGAATAGAATAGAATAGAATAGAATAGAATAGAATAGAATAGAATAGAATAGAATCAGTGGTGGGATTCAGACAGTTCGCACCACTTCAGCAGAACCGGTAGCTAATTTTTTGTTGCCCAGGCCCAGAATTGACTTCCGGATGCGGCATCCACACAGAGAACCAGTTGTTCACATATTTGAATCCCACCACTGAATAGAATAGAAGCTGGAAAGGACTTTGGAGGTCTTCTAGTTCAACCCCTTGCTCAAGCAGGAGACTCTTTAGCATTTCAGACAAGTGGCTGTCTAGTCTCTTCTTAAAAACCTGCAGTGATGAAGCACCCACTTCTGAAGGCAAGCTGCTCCACTAGTTAATTTTTGTCACTGTTAAGAAGTTACTCCTTAGTTCCATGTTGCTTCTCTCCTTGATTAGTTTCCATCCATTATTTCTTCTCCTGCACCCGGTGCTTTGAAAAATAAGTTGACCCGTTCATCTTTGTGGAAGCTCCTCAAGTACTGGAATACTGCTATCTTGTCACCCAAGTCTTTCTTTTCTCTAGACTAACCAAACCCAAATCCTGCAACCATTCTTCATATATTTTAGTCTCCAGGCCTTTAATCATCTTAGTTGCTCTTCTCTGCACTTTTTTTTCAAAGTTTCAATATCTTTCTTGTAGTGTGGTGTCCAAAACTAGATGCAGTATTCCAGGTGTGGCCTTACTGAGGTTTTATAAAGTGTTACTAATACTTCATGTGATTTTGATTCTATGCCTCTGTTTATACAACCAAGGATTGTATTAGTCTTTTTGGCTGCTGCTGTACACTGCTGGCTCATATTTAAGTAATAATGTTTCTTTCCATAGGAAATCTGGAGGACTAGCCATCTCTTTTTTCTGAAAATATTTGTCAGATTTCAGTGAATTGTCATCTTTTTGTAAATATATCTTAATTGTGTTCAAAATTTCATAGGGAGGAATTTGATAGTAGATTTGGAAGCAGTGTATCATATGAAGCTTTGGCTAATACATAGTTAAACCTTTTTTTCCATTTTGTGGTCTGATTGCTGGGTACACAACCTACTGAGCCATGGTTTTAAAATGTGTGTTGAGCATTATCAGTTTCTACACGAGATAGATGTTTTGGATTATGACTACCACAAACACCCGCCTCCACATGCAATGATCAAAGTTTATGAGACTTGTAGTCTAAAACATCTGTAAGGCATCAAATTATGAATCCCTAATAATTTACTTATTTTACTATACTTTTTTTACTCTGTTAGTGAATAAGAGAAGAACACTATTAAATGTTTTTATGTTTTTCATAGTACAATAATTAATGGTCTTTGGCCAGTGGTGGGATTCAAATATGTGAACAACCAGTTCTGTGTATGGATGCCACTTTGGGAAGTCCATTCTGGGCCTGAGCAACAAAAAATTAGCTACTGGTTCTGCTGAACTGGTGCGAACTGACTGAATTCCACCACTGCCTTTGGCTCTTTTGATGTTTCAGCTAAAGATGATATCCCTCTGAAAGCTTTGCCTGAATATAACCCAGAAGCTTCAACAAGAGGGCACCTTCTTCATTAAACGAACCAGGTCTTTAAGAAGGCCTTAAAGCCCTGCAGTAGTTTCGGATGAACTCCTGGGCCCAATAAATCTCAATTCAATTTAGTGCTGAAGAAGTCAGGAGATTATCTTCCCCAGTGTCATCCAACTCAGTTTGGGATCAAAAGTAGCCTTTCAATAGTTTTACCTAGATTACTGGGTACAAATTGCCAGATTGTTTTATGTTGAGTGTTGATTGAAGATATGCATGCTGACCTGGGATTTACACAGTAATAATTGGACCAAATTGCCATTACAAAATAAATATTGTTTTAATTTTTTTTGAACTCATCTTTTTCCCTCCCATTTTAGGGTACATTTTATTATTGATTATTTTAGTTACATGTTTTTGTATAGTGATTAGAGCTCATGCAGATGGAAATATGGTATATATGACAACAACAATGAATTGCACCCAGAATTTTCCATTGGATATGTTGAAGCAGAACTTGGGGGGAAAGGAAGTAAAGAAACTATTTCCTTAGGCTGTCATCCTAATTATCCCTACATTGTTCTGGAAGATTAGCTGCTAGGATTTGCAACACAGGGGAAAAAACTGCTGCTTTACACCAGTATTTCTCAACCTTGGCAACTTTAAGATATGTGGACTTCAAATCCCAGAATTCCACAACCAGCTGACTAGGGAACTCTGGTAGTTGAAGTCCACACATCTTAAAGTTACCAAGGCTGAGAAACTTGCTTTAGTTTACACTGTTCCTCCAGATAGAAAATTCCATTTTGGATTCTTGTTCCCTCCAGGAACAGAAGAAGCCCTTCCATTCAAAGAGGTCCATTTTTGATCCAAACATAACTACTGAGGAAACCCTTCAACAGATTTCCACTTTCTGCATAACTTAAATTGCTGAAATTGGAAGACCAGAGTAAGGAACAGAATGCTGTCTTAACACCTCATCCTGAATTCATCAGATATGATCTTGTTTGCAAGACATAGGAAGGGATTGGCTACTGATTTGACCCGGTATGGCTGTTTTTACCTTCTAAGATCTCAGTTCTGATTAAATAGAAACTGACTGGATGTCGGAACCTATAAGGAGCAAAATATATGATGTTTGTATGCATTTGCAGGATAATAAGCATTTATGTAAGTCCATCAATGGCAGCCAAATCTTTTATTTTTGGACTCTTTAGTTATTGCAAGGCTTAGTTGTTAAACATTATGAACAGAACACCCAACCACAGATAAATAGCACCTTCTTGCAGTCAAGCTCATTTAAACAAATTTTGCACCTTTGGCATTTTCAATTCCTTTTGAAATGCTCATCAGTTATAATCTTCATTTTGCAATCAATTAAGAATCTTATAATAAATTTGAACTGAGTGCTGTAATTGATATTAAATTTCCCCTAGATGTAGCAGTTTGGATTGTTCTTCCTATTGTAAACAAATTTACATCTGATGTGTATTTAGTTCTTTAAAGCATTGTGAAGCTATTTGCTTATGATCATGGAATTGCAAAAACACTATGGTATAACCAACATTAATCAGCTATCTTTCTGTCTTAATACCTAGGACAGAATAGATGGCATATGGCATTCATATATTGAACATAGGAGTAGAAATAGAGTTATGTGCCTGTTTAATATATGAACAGTTACTGCTGTATGTTTGTTCTCACCATCCTTAACCTATGTATTTGTAAATGAACAGATAACTGAGAGAGAGAGAGAGAGAGAGAGAGAGAGAGAGAGAGAGAGAGAGAGAGAGAGAGAGAGAGAGANCAGTTCTCTGTCCTTATTAGAAGCTTAAATTTCTAGTCTTTCCCTTTGGGAAAAAAAGAAAGTAAACAAAGTATTCAATTATATCCTCAACTGTCTGGTTCTGACATAATTTTCTCCTTTATAGTAAAGTTCACATCCTGAAGAATTGCAGAATATTCCATCATAAGAACCACAAGCAGCTTAGTATAGGGTGCAGCTTTTGCAGTTAGACTTCTTTTTTCAAACTATATATGCAATGTGCTGTAGTAGATCTGGAGATAGGAGACGACTGTAAGAAGAATGATCATAGAGTTGTAGGACTTGAAGGGTCTTTGAAAGTATTCTAATCTAGCCCAACATCCTGCCCAAAGCAGGAATCCTTATACTATCCCATACAAATGGTTGTCCAATCTTTTCTTAAAAATCTTCAGCAATTCACCCAAAGTCTACAAAATACTCAGGTTCTACTAATTTGACGTGTTGGTTATATGGAATTTTCTATCAATAATTTCTTTACAGGAAATCTGCACCCGAATCAGTCCATTAAAGGAATGTGTTATTTTTTGTTAATTCCATACATTGTAATTTAACATATGATTTTGATTTGCTCTCAGTTTTCTTCTTCTACTTCTAATATTTCTGGAGATACTTTGCTGTCAAATTGCTTTCTTTTGTTTGCTGTTCTATCATCTCTAGCCCTTTGTCTCAAAAGTACAGTGGGATTTTTCACATATAGGCAGAAATGCAATGCAATATGTTTCTTATAGCTTCCCAACACATTGATGAAGTTTGTTCAGAGATTGTTAAAAACAGAATAAAATTGAAAGGTGAAACATCAGAAAATAAACTCAATCTGTGTAAAAATAATTCATGGGACAATCTTTAGTTTTTCATCTTTGTATATGACTACCTTCTATTAGCCAAAATAACTATAGCATGATGACTTTCTGATTATTTACATTCTAAGGAAATGATGAGAAATAATCTACACTTTCTTCAACAAGAAATAAATATTATTTCCTTATATAAAAAAACCCATGTGAAACCAAAACAAGACCCAAAACCTTTAAAACCAAAGAACCCTTAAGTTCACTATCACAGTATAATATCTGCCTATCAATGCTCCTATGAAGATATCAGGAAGGTAAGTACAGGAATTTATGAAATTTATGAATTTATGAAAATTATTTTATAAATAAGTATAGCAGCTTTCAAAAATTATATATTTACTTTTGGTTACCATCCAGCTAAACAATAGCAGGGAAATTTATAATATCCCAGATTCTCAACTTTATATCTTTCAAGAGGGAAAAAACCTTAGGGTGTATGCTTTTTGGATGAAAAGAATGAAATGTCAGTAAGAGGGCAAGATTCAATAAGGTCCAAAAGCCATCTTCAAGATTAGAAGGCACAAATTAATGTAGTGTAGGTGTAATTATTGTTATAAGCTGCCCAGGGTAGCCCCATGTGAGATGGATGGCAAATAAATTGAACAAATAAATTAGTTACTGTGTGATATTTTCTGGTTCATGTATTCTTGTCACTTGATTCAAGAGAATAAATGGAAGTGAACTGAATTTAACTCTTGTTGTGCTGAATATTATTGATTCACAAAATACTATTGATGATATCTTGATAAAGATGTGCTCGTAAGTCCATATTCACTGGAAGAACCAGCAGGTTATTTCCGGAGGAAATGAAGGAGTTTAACCCTTCCTGCACTCCACAGAATATTCTCTAGGTTTTCATATGTCCCAATTTCAAGTTACATCATTAAAATTTAGTGGAAAAATGTACATCACAGGAGATGTAAGAGGAACTCAGAAAAAAACTCTTGAAAAGGCTTAGAAAACAATAGTTTGCATAAAGAAAATTGAAATATTTTTCTAGCTTAAGCAGTAAAATAGATATGTCAACAGGACATGTTAATAAATTGGTGAGACATCTATCTGCATTAGTTAAGATTAATTATGGTTGTATAAAGTGACATCCCAGAAATGAGATCAGTCAAGGGATTATATCTGGAGAACAATTTAGCAGAAAGGAAGACTGAGTTTGGCTCATATTTCTAATTCTATACTCTGTGCCTGGTTGGACTTTTAGATGGGAAAAAAGGCTTCTCAATGCATTTCTAAGTTGGCTGAGCTGATGATGATGATGATTGATGATGATGATTTCCGCATTACTGTGTCAAAAGGTAACCCAGTAATATTAGTGCAATATATTACTTACGGCAAGCTATTCATAGCAAAGCAACTCACCCCAACATACAGACAAGTTCTATATTTTTTTCCATAAATTTCATGGTGGCAACAAAGGCCAGAGTATTCATTACAAAAAATCCAATATTAAACATTCTATACCTGTGATGTGTAATTAGAATTAGCAAGATAGGAAAAGATACATGTTGACTTCCACATGTTGTTGTTATTCTTGTTATTCTTGTTATTACTAAAACTGAATTAGAATGGCAATATTTATACTAAATGCTGGAGAGAGACAGCTTTCTAAATTTATAATCCAACATCTTATCTAGAGGAACAGACCAGATGGAAAAGGTTATTCATTTAATATGAATGTGGCTTTTTTTTTCTTTTGTAAAGGAGAGGGAGAAAGAGAAGAAATACAGCCCTTGGTCAAGAACGCATAATGAGTTATCCAAGCTTACCAGTGCTTGGATGATAAGAATACAATGAATGCTGTAAGCAAGAGTGCAAACAATTGGAAATGTGCAAGGGCACAAGCTGATCTTGGATCTGATGGATAACTGACATCCCAGCCCTGGATTCACAGAGCCTGCATGTAGAATTTCATGCTCCATTAACTAATTCTGAGCATGCTGTGTCCCATTTTATGAGGAACAATTAGTGGATGGGGAAAAGCAGCTGAGAGAAAATAAGGTAAGAAGCAGGTCACGCAACTGTTTTCAAAACTGGTCTTAGCGAATTTGGCAAATTATTTGAGGACTGATTAGCACACTTTTAACCTGATTTAATCCTGATTTCTAATGCATACACTATTCACACTAAGAAAAGTACATGTCTTGCATATGATATGGAAGTCTTAAGAGGAAAAAAAATAAGATTTGAAATTAAGTTTGACAACATGTCTGTGTTTTATTTGTGTCCATGAAAATCATGAGCAATTAGGGTGATAATTGCCGGTCAGGATTTGTGAATTCCAAGAGGATGATGTCATGTTCAACTAACCAACCAGGAAAGTTAAGATGTTAAAAACAATAACTCTGATCTGATAAAATTATTAAGAATACCTGTTGGTTTTCCCTTCAGAGGAATAATTGCACATGTGTCAGACTTAGGATGAAAGAAGTAACTTATCATCATCATGCTGGGTAGCTTAGGAACCATGAGTCTTAGGTTGCTTTGTGGGAGTTTCATTAGGGGTTATCATCATCATCTTCTTTTATTGTGATGGCTATTGTTTTAACCTGCATGCCACCTAGTTATTTACGAGCTGGATGGCCTATTAATTTAATTTATGAATAAATTATATAAGTAAATCACCATCATTTTAGTTATGATTACATATTGTACAAATAGCTGATAGCCAAGAACAGTGGCTAAGAGCTATTACATTATCTGCATTTAAAGCAGTATTTTTAAACTTGGCAACTTAAAGATGTGTAGACTTCAACTGCAGAATTCCCCAGCCAGCTTCATACTTCTTTCAAGAAGTATTGTAGAAAGATGTTACCCAGAAGGTCAATCTCAGAGGGAGAATAATAGTCTTGAGTTACAGAGGAGGCAAATTTCATTAAATGGTAATATGAAGTCAAGATGAATAGGTGAGAGGTGTTCCTCTAGTCTTTTTTTTAGCCTAGAAGTCTACCAATGCCTGTTGCTCAAGGCCAAAGCCTGACCCCATTTTTATGAACTCCCAGAACCAAATAATACATTCAAGCTCCTAATCAACGAAGCAATCAAAAGCCTTAATATAGAACAGTTGCATAAAATAAATAATCAAGACAGCATTTTCTAATGACAATCTAAAACTCAGTGAATGGAAAATTGTGGAATAGGAACTGAGAAAATGATTAATGTGGCAGACTCTCCAGGAAGTAACATATTCTCCAATGGCAGCAACTACAAATTTAGCAAGTTATGTAAACCGTTTGTAATTTTATCTGATTCTCATATTGGTTCAGGAAATACAAATGTGGTTCACATTAAAATATAAATGAAACATATCGGTGGAGATTCTCAGTCAGCCAGATTATAGTTGTCCCAAAGGTTCTTTTTTTCAAAAGGCAACTGGATTGTTTTTTTTCTTTAGGAAGAAGAAAACGTTTCATTTCTCATCCAAGAAGCTTCATCAGTTCTGAGTACCTATCCTTCCATTCCCCCACCATCAGAACTGATGAAGTTTCTTGAATAAGAAGCAAAACATTTTCTTCTTCCTCAAGGAAAAAACAGTCCAGTTGCCCTTTAAAAAAAAGACATTTGAGACATGAATGAAACATATTTTGGCTGCACCCCTTAGAAAGGGTTAGAGAGCAGTTTATAGGATTTTGCACCAGAGGAAATCTCCATTTCAGCCTCCTATAATTCCAATAATGATCAGTTATGAACTCTCTTCCAACAATTAATATTTACATTTTTTTTTAAAAAAAGAGAAGAGTTAAAATCATGAGATTAGGAAAATTTAAGTTCCAGAAAGCAAAGAAATTAAAAATTGTCCTCTATAACCAACAAAATAATATATTTTTTAATGATATGGTAATCAGCTATTGTCAGATTTTTGAAGTCTCTGTAAAAATAAGCATGTGCCATTGTCAAGGAAAAGCTTTTTGTCTGAACGAATTAAACATGGAAATGCATCATTTATTCTTGCTGTAAGCCAGTTCTTTACTCTGATCACATCAGCCCTTGTTAATTTTAATTTTTTACTGCTTCTAATACTGCAGAATCCTTTTATAGTTTGTTTCAGGAAAGTCAAGCATTTTCCTAAAAAAAATATAGTTAGAAAAATGAGCAAAATTTGTGGGAAGTCAAAATTATACAGTTTCAATCCCACTGTTTTTTGTTTGGGGTTTTTTTTTTGTGTGTGAAAGAGGTTAATTCTCAACTGACACAGTGTGTCGATACAGTTCAGGTGGTCAATGCAGTTAATATATGACTGAAAAATGAGTGTCACAATGTCATAATGCAACTTCTGAGCTATTTTACTTGTGGCACAAGATTGCATATATGTGTGTAGGGTAGAATTTACATCCTTGCAATCTATCTGTCATTTTATCATTTGTGGACATTCCAGTTGCTGGGTTGGGTTTAGGACAGAAAAAACAAGTGTAACCCAAATATTAACTCATACTGTCAGATATTGATTGATTGATTGATTGATTGATTGATTGATTGATTGATTGACCGACTGGCTTACCACTCCCATAATATTATCTCTTGGAGATGAATTATGAACTCACAGAATGGATGCCCTGCACATCACATCAAGAAAGCTTTGGCCAAAACTTTCCCTCAAAGCAAAATTATGAAGCGCATTTTCCCATTTCAAAGGGGTGAAGCTGAGTGACTGCAAGTGAGCCACATATTCAGAAGCCTGAATTTAATTGTATGAAAGAAAGGAATAGTGTCAAAGAATACAACTGCCATGCTCCTTCAAAGCTGCAATTCCAGATTTCAGTAGTCTTTGAGGGATTTTTTTTCCAACGGACTTTTCTACATTTCCAATATCTGTAGCAATAAATGCTGCAGGAAATGAACTTCTTGCCTTAGAAGTAGTTTTCAACTTACCAACAGTTCATTTAGTGACCGTTTGAAGTTACAATGAAAAAAATGACTTTGACCATTTTTCACATTTACAACCTTTGCAGCATCTCCATGATCACGTGATCACAAATCAGATGCTGACAGTTTATTTACAATATATTTATGATGGTTGCAGTATCTCAGGGTCATCTGATCACCTTTTGTGATCTTCTGACAAGCAAAGTTAATGGGAAATCCAAATTCATTTAACAACTTGGTTATTAAGTTAACAATTGCAGTGATTCACTGCAAGGAAAGTTGTAAAATGGGGCAAAATTAATTTAACAATTGTTTTGCTTAGCAAAATAAATTTGGGGCTTAATTTGTGGTCATAGGTTGAGGACTCCCTTTCCTTAAAATTGTCACCAGTTATATTTTAATGTATGTGTTTTGGGAAATAGCACTAATAATTCTTTATTATTCCCCGTTCACACATTTATTTTCACATAGACTTTGTTCATATCTCAATTTAAGACACATTTGTAGGAGGACCTAAAAGTGATTGATGTTTGGCAGAGTATTTTATTATACAACTTCTGCTTAACCCCAAAGCTGTTTGATGTTCTGCTTCTAATTTTATGTTCTTAGAAGGAAATAAATATTTGTTGATTCAGCAGCAAGCTATTTGATGTTAAATAAATAGCTAAGGCAGATGGTTAAATTTTTAAAAATAAAGCAATCAGGTGCCTGTTAAGCAGCCTTTGGACATTTATCAAGACAGCAGATCAATGCATATTATACTGAAATGGTTTATTGATTTTCCTGAGATGACTTTAGTAATGAAATCCACTGCCTTTTCATATTTAGGTCACTGGTTGAATGGGAAATTTGTAATGATCAAATATTATCCTTTTATATGAATTATAAGTTCTGTTCCCTAAGTTCCCAAGTATTTTCTCTCACTGTAAGGAAACATGAAATATGGCTCTTTCATAAAACCTCAATGTTGTCAAGACAAGAAGAAAGTATGTTGGCCTGAATATTACTGCCACCCCAGTGTTCTTGTTAGTGCATCTCTAGAATGAGGCTGGCAGCCTTTCCCTCTGGAAAATTGGTGCTGCTGCTACTGTCAGAGTGTAATGACTCCCTCCTTTACTTATTCCCAAAAAGCGGCTTCAAACTGCTTTCAAAGGAGTTGTACTCGTCACCCAGAAGACAGAGAAAGATTGTCTTGAGTTGCAAGGAAGCAGATCCTGTTGAATGGTAAGAAAACCTAGAATGGAATAGAATAGAATAGAATAAAATAGAATAGCATAGAATAGAATAGAATAGAATAGAATAGAATAGAATAGAATAGAATAGAATAGAATAGAGCTGGAAGGGACCTTGGAGGTCTTCTAGTCCAGCCCCCTGCTCAAGCAGGAGAATCTATACCATCTCAGACAGGTGATTATTCAGTCTCCTCTTGAAAACCTCCAGTGATGGAGTGCCCACGATTTCTGGAGGCAAACTGTTCCACTGGTTGATTGTCCTCACTGTCAGGAAGTTTCTCCTTAATTCCAGGTTGCTTCTCTTTTTGATCAGTTTCCAACCATTGTTTCTCGTCCTTCCCTCTGGTGCTCTTGTGAACAACCTTCTTCTAAACTTCTAAAGAAGCAGTTTGATGATGGAATTGGTTCCTTCACTGAAGGTGTTCAAGTAGAGGCTAAGAAATCATTCATTGTCCTTTTGGGGATTTCAGAGGTGTTTTAATGAGTGAAGTTTTGTTTGAACCTTACAGATGTCCCCTGTCCTACCCAAATTGGTCTCTGGCATTCAGCATGCTATGTACCAATCGAAGTTATGCACCCTATATGAGATGGAATTGTAGAGGAGGGAATTGGTGTTAACAAGTTTGACTGTTCCCCACTCTGTTGCTTGGGACCTCTCTGTGTGCAAAAGAAGGAATACGGCTTAAGAAAGGAAGAAAAATAATGATAAAACAAGAACGAAAATTTTGTGGCAAAAAAAGTGCATTCATCTGTCTAGAGATTTACATGTATAAAAGGTTTTTCACTATGTATGCGGATTTAAAAATAAAGCAAAATTTAACATAATTATATTTTTTTCCAAAAGGAAATTTTTTTCACTATTCACAGAAATGTGAAGGTTGTAACTAGAGGTTAATTATTTATTCTAAATGTATGTGCTTTTGTATTCCCCTTGAAAGCCTTTCTCAAAATAATTTTGATGCATTCTCTAAAATGCCACACACCAGATACAAAATATATATCTACATAAAGCAAGCCTGGTGAACCAGTCGAGTTACAGGATACAGAAAACTACCAGACTTTGCTTCCTTGCTTTGTTATGAGTCAGTATCTGTTGCTGAAAGAATAGCATTTGTAAATACAAGCACATCATTAACGTGGCTGGAACATTCAAAATGCCATAACATTGTCAATCTGCATGTCAGAATCAAAATACCACCTTGTCAAGAAAAATGCTAAGTTGATGTGCAACTTTAAATAGCTCCTCTCTTAGGCAGTTGTTTATGGAGAGTAATTATACATGGGTCCTTTATAATTGCAGATCAAACTCTTTATTTAAAAACTGTACTACAATTGCCTTTTCAAATGAAACTTGTATAAAACAAAGATTCATTCACGTCTCCAACGGAAAATATCCTTGAAAAGGATAATAAAGTATAATGCATACAATATTTGAAAAATTGATCCCCAAATTTAAAATCTTATTTGGTTTTGAATTTTTATTTTTTGAAAATTTCAGGAAAATATTTATAGTGCTTAACTTTGCTAATGTAACTACTTGTTCCCGGACATGTGGACTCAGAGGCATGTTGCTTGGTTATGTTGAATTTTAGCCCATAATGTCGTTTCTCACAGTGAAGATCCAGATGCCTATAGGATGCTCATAAAGGTGGCTGTCCTGAAAAGAAGAATTTATGAATTTTGGTGATATGTAACATCTTTTTATTCTGATTCATGTCTATTTTATTGATTTATTGCAACATAGAAGAAAAATAAAACCAACCCGATTGCCTTCAAAGGCAACCCCTGAAAAGTGCATTGTGGTAGTTTAATTGCAAGGTGATGATTGCATGAGTCACCATTGCAAAGATGTTCCAACTTTAGTTTGGAGTTGCATGCTGAGGTATCTTACTTATTTCTGTGTCTTAAAAGGTGTATTGGCATACAAATTATTTTTGACAATTACTTGATTGAACAGCACATTTCTTATTTGGTTGGACCATGACTCTTAGTTTCTCTATGGACTTAGCAAACTTATGTTGGTTTTGCAGATCCCACAGAGTTGAAGGATTTGTAACGGCCAGAGCAATTTTCCCAAACTGACCTATAAAAAAACTAGGCTGACAATTTAGAATGAAAAAAGTGCTTATCTGATTGTCTTAAAAATTAAATTTCTTTTGCAATTATTTTAACATTTGGTTGTATTTTTCACAACCTTTACTGGGATAGGTATATTTCAGATATCAGAATATTTAAAGAATTATTGCTTATGTAGGGATATTTATTGGATTTTTCTATGTATTTGAAGATATTCAGCTATGGACAAGGTTGTTTATTTGAATAAATTACTTATGCAGTATTAATGAGTTTTTGGCTGATTGCAAGAAGTCATGAATGCAACTGCATTATGGCATTTGACAACCATTATTTAAAGGGACTGATTTTTCTTTTCAGTTGGAAAAAGTGTTATGACTAACCCAAGTCAGATAAGCATTTCACATTTTGGCCTGACTGACCAATTGATTAAACTATATAAGTTCAAAGTCTAAAATGAAATAAAAGAATTGAATTACAATTGCATTTGTTCAGTCTTCAAAAGGAAACAAGTCATTACTAATTTAAAGAAATGGGCAGCCATCTCTGGTTTAGAGTCTTCTAGATGTACGTCAATTATAATTCCAAAATTATAAAAGGTTTGGTCCAAAAACATATACAGGATGCTAAGTTTATAAGGAGAAACACATAGAAAAAAGCATAACTTTTACACTAATTACCAAAAAAAATAAAATAAAACAAAAGACATCACCATATCACAATATCATGATCAAACATTTTAGCAGAACTACTGCTATTTATATCCAGGATTAACTAATAAGAACATCCTTTCTTGGTTCTCCAGCACTTCAGGCAGCAAGCCACAAGTTCTTAAGTATTTTACCAACTTTTTGAGCCACTGACACTATTGAATTCAAACACATATTTTTGGTTTAAAAAGTTTGCAATTCTATTTGAAAAAGAAAATGTGCTTTGTTTCTCTTGCAGGTAGTTTTTTTAAAAAAAAAAATCTGAAATATTGACAGATTCCTAAGTACAGCTTGAAAAAAAAAGTGAGTTGCAGCCCCATCAGATAGCTCAAGAAAGAGTTCAATGAACTGCTAGGTTTTGCTGTAGAAAATTGCACTAACTGGTAAATCCTGAGTATAAATTTTACTTTCAATCGACTTTGACTTTATGATTTCAGAAATTAGATATAAAGGAGACTAAAAAGTCCAAGCAGGAAATGAAAAAGAAAAAATTCTGCCTCTCAGTTTTGAATTGAAGAGTAAGCAATGGATTGTACAGAATGACAGACAAATGCTATGAAATTTGAAGACATTTTGAAGAATGAGGACAGAAACTTACAATGATACAATGGCAAAAATATTTACTAAATAAAAAAAGAAAGTTGTCAAAGAAAATCCTTCGTAAGACCTACAAGATGAAGAAGTGAAAGCTTATGCAGATTTATATAAAAAAATAAAACAAATTGGGATTACAAGATAGAGATGACAATTAAAGTGGAAATACAAATGACAAGCCATGATAATGACCCAGATAATAACTTCCTGATAAAGTTACAAAACAGGGTTGCTAGAACCTTGAAGCTACTTTAAATGGGAGGAAGAAAGGAAGATTAAAAACCCATAACAGCATTTGAATGGATCAAAGACTAAGATGTTAGAAGCAAAAAATATTCAGGATCTCAAAGACCTTTGCTTAATGTAGGTGTTATGCATCTATAGTTATGATATTAGAAATTAAAACTTTTGCATTTGGCCTGTTGTGATATATATTATTTTAGTAGTTGAAGAACATGAAGAAAATCTGGCCCACACAGATAATGTAGCTGGAAAAGAAAGGAGTATTTGAACAATCTGTTTAGATAATCGTGGATATTTTTTTTAAACTACACCAACATAAAAAAGTGGTTTCCTAAAGGTGTATCACAGAATCTGAAATCATATTAATGGAGCTTTGATATTTTTTGGACTTTGAATGGATATTCCATGATTTTGTAACACTATTCATTGTCATTTGAAAAATATTGCTTCACTGAATTAATGCAGATTTATCACATGTTGACCTATTTTATTAAACAATATTAAAAAATGACATTTATTAATATCCCCACCAATTGCACCAGAAAATCTAAGTATTGGGAAGCTGCCAAGTTCAGAGAGCTGGAAACATATATTTTCAAATAATAATTTTCACTTGAAAGCACAAATACTGTAATATCGTAGAATTATTATAAAAATAATGTTCACCTCATGGACCAACATAAAAGGATCTGGGGAATCTCCAGGGAGCCACAAACAACACATTGAAAATTGCTGGTATGTACATTACATTTTCCCTGAAACTCAGAGCAAATAGATGCAGATGTTACATTATGCTAAGCTGCCATGTATGGGGTTTTATATGACTTCCACCTCCACACTTGAAGACACTCTGATTTCTGTCTCTCTTTATTTTTTTCCAAAAAGCAAAATAAACAACTGCATTTAAACTATCCTCCATATGGGAACTTCAATCATCTTGGCCATAAAACATGAGGAAAACACCAAGTTTTTACTGCCTTTCTGAAGGTCAACAGTCATGGCCAATTTGTGTGTGTGTGTGTGTGTGTGTTTGTGTGTAAAGGGTATTGTTCAGAGATCACAATTATTATTTGCCTACATACTGTTTCTTAATAAGGACAAGCTATAAAAACATTTCTAAACTAAAGGTGGAACCTTTTTTTTTTTCTTATTTGATGCCTCAGAAAAGAAGGAAATAATTATTTAGACTCAATCTGCTCCTGGAAGGATTGGAAGCAGGCTTATCTAAAATAAATCCCACAGGTGCTAAAAGTTGTCCTGCTTGAAGATTTTCAGGGGAATGGATTTCCCAAACTCAGAACCATCTTCTGTGTGGTGGCATAGAAGGGCCTACAGAAAGAGTACTAGCAATCCTTTCAACACATCATCAACTTAGCCACAGCCATGAAATTATGGAAAAAAATCCTGCACATTGGACAGACCTGTACAATTGGAGTTGCCTTATATGTATATACAGTAGCTATAGCACAGCAGGCTCTATTAAATTAGCTCTAATTAAAAATCAAGTTTTAAATGCAACAATGACAATCATGGGGCTTGTCCTGTCCTGTCGCTGCCATCTATTCTCAATATTAGGTGACAGTTGTGGTCACCTCTTTGTTAGCAGCAGGCAACAGCAGTCGTGCTGAACTAAGCATCACATTAGGGAAATACCACTTTTTATTTTATACAGTGCTTTTTCTATAATACTTAAAGGCTGTTGTGGGAAATTGAAAGAGCATCCCATTGTCTAATACTCATTGTGTAAAGGAAAATCAGTCATGGAGGAAGGAGGACAGGAGAGGGCTGAAGGCTCCACTGGGCCTGTGGAATCTCACTAATCCCTGAGGATGCTCTTTCTGACAGCAGCAAGTCCCCTAGAAATGATGCAACCTGTTCCATTTAGATTTGGTCCTTTTAAAAGTAAAATATGCAAATAAGTGCATCAGAGCATTTGCTCTGTCTTTCAACTCTTGAGGGGATAATCAAACAAAATACTAGTAACTGAAGCTGAAGCAGTGCTTGGCACACTGTGAGATTTTTCCTCTAAGGCTAAATTAATAACTATATGTAAATAAAAGGAACTAATGAAAACTGACATAGTATTATTCACTGTGAGAATGGACTTCCTGTATTCAAATCTCAAAATATGTCTCAGTAAGGAACGAAGACTACATGTCATAGGGAGGCATCCTTTCTTAAGCCTAACAGTCCATTTCTCCAGGGCATTTTGCAGGTACATGGTTAAGGCTGAATGGCTCTCTGGAAGAAAGGAAGAATCAAGTGGAACAGACTTCTGGAAACATCTTTAATTTTTCTCCTCTCTCCAATAGCAGTGGATGCTGATGGCAGTTGGGTTTGAGGGAAAAATCCAGCTGGACTAAATAAGCCTGCTTATTTATTTCTATACTGCTATTTTCTCTACGCTAGCTTTGGTTTTCCTCCCATGAGCAAATGACATGGACATGACATGTCATGGATAAAATCAAACCTATGGGTTTATAAGAAATTGGAAGGGTCTAACTTTAGACAGATCAGCTATACTCGTTATGAATAATTGGTTGCTGCTGTCATACAGTAACTGCATTGTAGTGAAAAGTACAGCAGTAGTTAGCCAGTCTGAGACTGGTTTTGGCAGAGGAACTTTCTGTGGCTTGTCAAGTTTGCTCCAGCATATTTTTTTTTCCAAACATTGTTACAACCCATATAGCTATGCATGTTAAGGAACAGAGAGCTTTGTCTTATGAAATATAATAACATTCTTGTTTTTAAACTTGGCTATATTCTAGCTTATAGCATGAAAATTTCTTCCAAACAGGTAGAATCTACACAACTATACATTAAATCAAGAAAGAGCACTAGTTTCACTTAGCTGTCTTTCTCATCTGTTCCACATTCTTGGCCTAGTCCAGGGGTCTGCAACCTTGACAACTTTAAGACTTGTGGACTTCAGCTACCAGAATTCCTTAGCCAGATATGGGAATTCTGGGAGCTGAAGTCCACAAGTCTTAAAGTTGTCAAGGTTGCACATCCCTGGACTAGGCCATGCTTACCTGTGGTGGTGGTAAGTGAGCTGTGACTAGAGGAGAACTAAGACGACATCCACACCAAGATACTAAGTTAAAACTGTTCCTTGGGGCTTTCTGTATCTGTAGTCTGTTTGTCTATCAGCATATAATACAATGCACCCAAGTGCTTTTGAAATCATTGCAATGATTTAGTCTTCATTTAAAAAAAAAACTGCTTCCCTTTATAGCCTTTATAGCCAGGTTTTTATGGTGCCTTACAATATTGTATGGTGGATTGGAATTAGTCCTCACTGACTATTTGCATTTCAAGTGAAGTGCCTTTTGCTGCCAATGGAAACATAAATAGAAACTAGAAAGAGGATTTATTCCATTCCTTGGCACTATTTATATAGCAAAATCCATTATGATCCTCATAATCTTCTACAAACTAAAGAGTAGATCTACTCAGATTCCCCATAATAATAATAATAAAGATATTGCTTAACTCATCCAAAGTACACAGATAGATGGCTGTTCAGCCATTTTGTATTAAGTGTTCCATATTTTTCATCTAGTGACTTATTTGTTGTAATGCCAAGTAAACAAATAATGGAAAATAAATAATTCATTTTGTCTTTGAATTAAACCCTGTTATCCCACACATAGATTATACATACAAATTGAATATTGTAGGAAATGAAATTCCAAAATATAGCATTGTGATTTTATTCTTGCTGTGATATAAAAATGGGCTAAGTATTCCCAAAGAATTAGAAGATGGATGTTTACAATTTAGAACCCCAAAAGAACTAAAATAAATTTTCCTTTCATTCCTAGTTGCATGGAGGAATCAAGGACAGGATACTGAAGTACTGAATAAAACATATGCCGTGGCCACACCCTGGTAAACAGTCTTGGCAGACAGACCAAAGTTCGTCATATGCATAGCAATTATTTATTTATTTCAATTATTTGAACTTTCAAGAGAAGCAATGGTGGAAAATTATCTCATAAAGCATAAAGGTCTATTAGAAGGGGAAAGCAACCATTTATTTCTGCCCTCAAGATCAATATACTTTATTTAGCTATGTACAGTATTTATTAAACTTGCATATTGCCAATCTCAACAAAGTGATTCATCTTGTTTTACAGCAAAAACCTAAAACATCCATGGTCACAGGAATAACAAATACAGTACCATTTCTCAACCTCAACAAGCAGGCTGAGGAATTTTGGGAGTTGAAAACTATATATCTCATGTTGTTGAAGTTGACAGTGAAATGGAGCCTTAAAACCTCCATGGTAGGTTTAAAAATATTCAAAACATTTAACACATGAAATGAGAACAAGACTTCAGATGGAATCCATACACTAAGGAAAAGCTTTATGGAAAATTAGCAGTTCTTGAATATTGACAGGAAGATGAGTCTGATGTCTATGGGAAGGCTATTCCAGGAGACTGAAGTTGAAACCAAAAAGCAGTGCTTCCTGATAGTAGCCCCACAATTTCTCACAAGAAGCAGTAGTTTTTGTCCACATGATATGGTTGGTCAGGACAGTTCTATCTGGGAAACACAGTCCAGGAGATGACTACATGCCAACCCACAAGGGCTTTGGAAGTTTAAAACCAGAACATTAAAGTGTACCTGAAGATAAAAGTAGAACTCAAAATACATGTGTTGCCATCTGAACCATCTGTAGCTTTCTGGTAATCTTTAGATCTGAAGATCTAAACTGAATCTGAGAGCCAGTTTGATGTAGAAGTTCAAGCTCAGGCTAAAAACCAGAGGACTTGGAACTCTAGCCCCATCTTAAGCACAAAGCCTGCTTGATGACCTTGGGATAGTCACTCTCTCTCAGCCCCAGGAAGGAGGCAAGAGCAAACCACTTCTGAAATCTTGCCAGGAAAACTTGTCCAGACTGTTGTTAAGGGCCAAGATGACTTGAAGGCACAAATTGCATAGGCAGCCCCAAGTACAGTAGCACCCTCAGTATTCACTCTTAATTGGTTCCGGGAGGCACAACAAGTAATAAAAAGGATGAGTACCAAACAAACCATGTGACTTATCATGACCCTTTTTTTCAGCTGGGAAGAGACCTTCCCAACATGGCCTGCTTGCTCTCTGCCCTCTGCAGCTGTCCCCTGCTTTCTTTTGCAGTTACTTCCCAGGATGGCCAAATTCCTATCTGCCCTCTGTGGCTGTCCCCCACTTCCTTTTGCAGCACATTAAGTACCAAACAAACACTGAGTACAGTTAAGTGCGGAGAATAATGGCGCTTGAGACGAAGCATTTCTAACAAGTCTTTATTCTCTGCTTCCATTCTACGAACAACCTGAGCAGAGGCACGCAGGCCTCTATTTATACCTTCTGATCCCCAGGCATTTCCAACCAATGACAAGGCGGTATTTTCCTGCCTTACGCATGCGCGCAAGGCCGGTGCCGCTCAGTCTGGTCCCGGGCAGCTTCTGCAAATGCCCGGGACTCTTGCAACGTCCCGAGCCTGCTTTTGCAGGCTCCGGACACAACACCCCTTCCCCCTAGATAAAAGAATACGGCGCCCACATGGACGCCATCATAGTGATGGTTATTTAAATACAGTTGAAATATGTCACACATTGTGTGTAAGATGTGGGACTGTTCTGTCATACAGAGACTCAGTAGACCCAGCATCATTTACATTGAATCAACCAGTCAGGACCTCTAGTTCGGTTATCACAATTAACAGGTTCACCTTACGTAATCTTCAAGGTATTTGGGAGGGCCCTTGACCCTGAGCGACCTTCTCGGACCTGGGGAACTTGTAGTGTTTTCCCCGTTGCTTCCCACACTAGGTGAATCGCCCTGTGGTTGTCTTGTGACTTCTGTTAGAATTTCCTGCCCGTTTCCTACGCTTGAGAATTCAGAACTCTGTTGATTTCTGTACCTGGTTGACCTACTCCCTCTGGAGTTTTCCAACCCCTATGAACTCATCTCCGTGTTTCCTAATGGAGTGTGGTTTTCCTGGCTCTTTCCAGTGTTGTGAGGGTCTAGGGATACCTCCCTGTTAGCCCTTATGCGTGGGGACATCCTTCTGTGAGCCAATTCAGCAAAGGATGTGTTTCCCCTCTGATTTGCCTGCTCTCTTGCATGTTGTGAGTTGTGAGTATGCTCCCAGTTATTCTCCGTGTCTGGAGTATTGTTTGTGAGGTGTGGATAGTTAGTATACCTCCATTGGGACTCCCAGGCTGGAGTGTGTGTGGGGGTGTCTGTGTACCCCCGTTCCCCTGAATTGCTACCTGAATCACCTGTGGAACTAGGGTGTTGGGTACCCGTGTCGTTCCCCACAACCGTTGTTGGCAGCAGATTCTGATTCTCAGAATGCATTCCCCATTCCTCCTCCCCCCCTAGAGGAGATGAGAAGGAACCATAGGCGAGTCCCGCCTCACACGTGGTTGATCAATGTGGCGGTGAAGAACGCGGCCATCTGCCAGGGACACCTCGTAGGACAGAGGCCCCGAGACCTTGCAGACCACAGCCGGGACCCAGAGGTGGCCAGGCCTGTAATTTCTGGCCCAGACAGGATCACCTTCACGCAGGACCCGTGGTGGGTGTGGCTGAGACACCTGTGCAGCTACACGTTCCGGATGCAGCCTGTCCAATTTTGTCACGAGCCGACGACCCCAACGGAGTTCAGCTGGGCACTTACCCGTGGCAGTGCACGGAGTAGTACGATGTGCCAGAAGAAAGTCAGCCAACCTGTGATGCCAATTGCCGTAAGTCAGCTTCTTGAGGGCGTCCTTGGCGACGCGGACCATCCGTTCAGCCAGACCGTTGGTGGAAGGATGGAAGGGAGCCGACGCAGCGTGGCGGATCATGTTGGCCTGTAGAAATCCCTGAAACTCAGTAGAAGTAAATTGAGGACCGTTATCCGACACCAGAACATCTGGCAACCCGTGTGCAGCAAAAATGGTTCTCAACACTTGAATAGTCTTGGCAGCTGTGGTAGAAGACACAGGCAGGACCTCCAGCCACTTGGAGTGGCTATCAACAACAACCAGGAAGAATTGACCCTGAAAGGGCCCAGCGTAATCTACATGTATTCTAGACCATGGAGTGTGTGTTTCCTCCCACCTGTGTACAGGGGCCTGGGGCATTTCAGGCCTGGACTGTTGGCATGCATGACACCCATGGACTTGGGCCTCGATGGCCCGGTCAATGCCAGGCCACCACAGATGGCTGCGTGCAAGCGCCTTCATTCTGACAATTCCAGGGTGGCCCTCATGTAATGAAATCAAGATTCTAGCCCTCAATGAGGCCGGGATCACAACTCTCGATCCCCAGAGGAGGCAGCCATTGAAAGTGGACAACTCGTGCCTCTTGACCCAAAAACGTTGAAAATCCTCCGCAGGGCACCTGTCAGGCCACCCAGACAGGACCCATGACAGCACGCGTTTGAGCGTGTGGTCAGTGGCAGTTTCAGCAGCCACATCCCTAGCATTGAGGGGGCATTCAGGCAACTCCTGAATGGACAATATGTGTACAGCAGGAGCGGGATCAGGCTCCACAGTAGGTAATGGCAGCCTACTTAAAGCATCCGCATGGCCCATTTCCTTACCAGGCTTATGGACCAGTGAATAGTCATAAGCTGAGAGGAAGATGGACCACCGCAGCATACGAGGGGACAGGATATGAGGGGTTTGTTTTGGAGGTAGTGAATAGCCCCAACAAAGGCTTTTGGCCAGTAAAGACCGTAAAATGGTGGCCATATATAAAGTCATGGAACTTTTTAATGCCTGCCACCAGAGCCAAAGCCTCCCTATCAATTTGAGCATAGTTGCGCTCAGCAGCAAATAAGGTCCTAGAGTAGTAAGCCACAGGGACCTGAGTCCCATCAGCTGTCAAATGGCTAAGAACAGCGCCCACATTGTAGGGTGAGGCATCACAAGCCAGGCACACTGGCAACTGCTCATTAAAATGAGCCAACACTGCATTGGATGTAAGCAAGGCTTTAACCTCATTGAAACTGGCCTCATGGACTTTGGTCCTGCGCCAACACGCATTCTTGTCAAGAAGTCTGTGCAAAGATTCAGCAATAGCAGCTTTATGAGGTAGAAAAGCATGATAAAAATTTAGTAAACCCAAGAAGGCTTGCAATTCGCCCTTAGACTTGGGGCTTGGAGCCTTCTGAATAGCTTTGAGCTTAGCATCAGACGGGTGGATACCCTGCGCATCTATCCTGAAACCTAGGAACTCAGTGGAATGTACACCAATCTTACATTTGTCCTGTTTTAGTTTAAGATCTGCTCTCCGGAAACGAAGCAAAACAGCCTTTAAATGCTCAGCCAGCACTTGTGGAGAGTCTCCTGCGATGAAAACGTCATCAAAATAAGGACATACACCAGGAATACCCCTCAGGGTGTTTTCCATTACACTCTGAAAAATGCCAGGAGCGACATTCACCCCAAACTGTAACCTCTTCACCCTGAAAGCTCCACGATGGGTGACAATAGTTTGAGCCTCAGCTGTAGCATCATCAACAGGCAGCTGTTGATATGCCTGAGCCAGATCAAGCTTAGCAAAAAATTTTCCCTCCTTGAGAGAAGCCAGAATGTGGCTCACTACAGGCACAGGATAAGCATGTTGCTGTAGGGCCTTGTTTAGTGTGCACTTGTAGTCAGCACAAATCCGGATGTCCCCGTTTGCCTTTAAAGGCGTTACAATGGGGGTTTCCCACGGGCTGGAATCTACAGGCTCTAGAATGCCTTGCTGGAGCAACTTGTCCAGTTCAGCGTCAATCTTACTCTTAAGAGCAAATGGTACCCTCCTAGGCTTAACCCTGATGGGCTGAACCGTTGGATCTAACTTAAGTGAAACAGGAGGTCCTGTGTAGGACCCTAGTTCAGAACTGAACACATCTGCAAACTCCTTGCATACATCTGCAAGGGTCTGTGTTTGCCATTTATGTAGCCCTGTTACTTGAATTCCCAAGGCCTCAAACCAATCGAGTCCAATGAGACTCGTTCGCTCGCCCCCCACAACCAACACGTCTAGGGGGCCTGCAAAATTCTTGTACTGTACCCTAAGGGTGGCCTCCCCCTTAATGCACACTTGAGAATTTTGGAAATCCGTAAGAATTACATTAGAGGGCCTTAACGAAACTTTCTGGCCACTGCTGCTGCAGATTTTGTGAAATGTGTTGAGGGAAACTATGGATAGGGCAGACCCCGTGTCAAGTTCCATCGACAATGGAACTCCCTGCAATTTCACTTTAAGTGTTAGTTTCTTTTTAAGGGGTTTGTGTGTGCCTATTCTTAAAATGTTCCGGCGTGTTGCACAGAACCCCACCCTGTTTTGACTGGGCACCCTGGTACCTTTCAGATTCAATTCTTCCTTCGGTTGTACCTTCTGTCAACCCAGGCAGACTGCAGCGATGTGGCCTTTCTTTCCACACGCTCGGCAAATGGCGGAACGGAACCGACATTCCGCTCGCTTGTGGCGTTCACCACATCCGAGGCAACGAAGCTCAGCTGGGCCCTTGTCCTGACGATCTTTGGACCTCCTCCCAGCTGCTTGGTAAAGCTTGTCCACCTCTTCTTCAGGATCTTCTTCCGAATCCTTGCGCACGTCTTCCTTGTGAATAGTGGCGGTCTCTGGAACGTTTCGCTTAGGCCGCATGTTCTTGACCGCCCCACCTGCAGCTTCTTCAGCCGAAACCTCTCGCAGAGCATCTTGGAAGGAAACATCTTCCCTGGCGAACAGCCTCTGCTGCAAGTCTGTGTTCCTCAGTCCGCACACAAAACGATCGCGTAGTCTTTCCTCTAAGTCCTTGAAGTCGCACGGTTTAGCTGCTCTTCTCAAGGCCGCAACGTATTCTTTTGCTGATTCTCCAACTTGCTGATCTCTCTGTTGAAATGTGTGCCTCCAAACCATGACAGATTGCTTGGGCTGGAAATGTTCCTTTAAAATTTTCTTCAGATCGGAGTATGATACCGTTTCCAGCGAGTCCGGGGCGATTAAGCTCTCGGCGATCTCAAAGGTGTCTTGCCCACAAACGCACAACAATGTGGCAGCCTTTAAGCCTTCCTCCCGAATCTGGTTTATGCGGAAATACGTCTCGACTCTTGCAACATAAGATTCCCACCTCTCGGGGTGAGAGACGTCGAATTTCGCTAAACGCCCAACTTTCGCCATGATCGAGGATCAGGGTCTTCTTCTTCAGCCGCACGCACCCTCCAGCGATTTTGTACTGGCAGGATAATGCTGACTTCCATGCCGTTTTCTCTTCCGGACTTCTTTGGGTGAGTCTTCAAGCTTCCTAGCTGTATAGACTAGATCCCACCTTCGTCGCCAGAGTTAAGTCCAGAGAATAATGGCGCTTGAGACGAAGCATTTCTAACAAGTCTTTATTCTCTGCTTCCATTCTACGAACAACCCGAGCAGAGGCACGCAGGCCTCTATTTATACCTTCTGATCCCCAGGCATTTCCAACCAATGACAAGGCGGTATTTTCCCGCCTTACGCATGCGCGCAAGGCCGGCGCCACTCAGTCTGGTCCCGGGCAGCTTCTGCAAATGCCCGGGACTCTTGCAACGTCCCGAGCCTGCTTTTGCAGGCTCAGGACACAACAAGTACCATGACAACCTTTTCACATCAAAATGCATCAAGTACTACCAAAGTATTTTGAAGCAGCTGAGTACCAAGGTACTGCTGTATGGATCATTGCAGTAGTCAGTCTTGTAGTAACAAAAGCATGAGGCACTGCAATCAGGTCCTCTGGTCCAGGTAAGTTGAAGTTTGGCAAAACTACCCACAGCCACAATTTCCATTTGTTAATTTAACAGGAGCTATGAATCCAGGAAGATCCCAAAGTCAAAGGTCTGCAGGCCTACTCTTTCAGAAATCTTCCCATCAAAAAACAAACACCCACTGAAGGCATAGAACCCTGATGTATAAACAGTTACTTCAGTTTATTAGGTTTTAATACAAGTCTGTTTTGTCCCACCCAGATTCTTACTGCCTCTAGACACTAGGAAAGGGTCATTGGTGTATGATAAAACTACATTGGTTTATCCCATGGCTTCATGTCAATGTTAAAAACTTGGGGAGAGAGGATTGACCTCTATGGCAATCACTGAGCAACTACAAGTGACCTCTCTTTTGCCTTGACTACCAATTGGAACCACCCCAGAGGAAGGGACAGAATGATGGGGAGGTACCTAGAATCCCCAAACCGTAGGAAATCCAGAAAAATACCATGATTGACAGCATCAAATGTGTATTGGTATAAGACAATGACCTTGGGAGATGGGGTGAAGAGATACTAGTGGTCAATCAGATTAGAGAGAACATAGTCCGCAGTTGCATAGAATGTGGAGCAACAGGTTAGGAAGGGACTTCCTTAAGTTCTTGGACTGTAAAATAAAGCAGGAAATTGTATCTTCAGGCTTTTGTTAATGTAATTTTACAATAAAGTAGAATTGTGTTGTCTGATTGTGTTTCCTATTCAGTCTGCCTGGTAAGCTTGACATCAATTTTGCAAATCTGAAAGTCACAGTAATTTGTGAATGAATGTCATCTTCTTGCAGACAGACCTGGCATTTACTATTAGCACTTTGAAGTCTTATACATTATGTTAGAAAACCATTTACATTAACTGCATATGTAGGGAAACATAATCTGCAAATAAGAATTAACAGTTTTCAGTTTCAAATAAGAATTAACAGATCTTTTAAAAAAGTATCATTCTATTTTCAGGTGATCAGTAAGAATACAAGACTTATCTTAAGTAAAGTACTTCAACTGTCTAAATAATTTACCCATACTGTTTTTTATCCAATTAGTTTGTTAATTATCATAAGATCCTACAAATTTATTTTTCTGTGAAGTGGTGTAAAAAAGAGGGGTAAACCCCCCTTTTGGCAGTTTTTGATTTTTTAAAAAATAAATGTATAATCATTTATCTTCAAAAACAACTTTCATTCATGACATTTATTTTCTTTTTATAATCCTGTAATCCCTTGCTTCAGGGTGAGGTCCGGGTGACTGAATGGAGCTGAGCATTTACTGGCTGGATGCCCTTCCTGATGCCTATGCGGAATTTGCAGCAGATATTTTCTGTTTGCACCCTGATAGAGGTTGTTGTCTAGGATTGAACTCTCAACCTTCTGAATGGAAGGTGAGCATCTTCACCTCTAGGCCACCTTGCTGCTCAACATTCCCATAGACAATAATCACGTAATCATTTGTCTGTAAGTATTCTAATATGTGTAAGGGCCACATTTTTGCCTCATTGCCTTTTGATGTCTCACATCCACACTTTAACTGCTGGCATTTATTTGCAAAGAATCTATGGTCATTTTTACACTTAAAGCTACTTGAGAGAGTATTCCTTCATTAATAACTTTGTACATTATGTGAATATTTGATGTCAGAGGGATGATATATGGAGACAGACTTAAAAAAGGCCTTGCTAGTCTTTTGATATTTTATGTTAATATATTAATAGGTGTATGTTCATCTCCTTTTCAGGATGACTTGTATGTTGCCATACTGACCAAAAGGTATGAACCTATGAACCATACAGGTGACACATTAATACTAAGAGTTCAATCAGTGCTGGCTGAAATGGAATAACTGAATTCTAAAGCAGCATTTTTGCTTTTGTTGTTGTAATAAATACTGTTTATTTTTCTGCTAAATAGAATGGTTTAAAGACATCCAGAGAACGCTGCAATTCCATAGGTATATAGCAAACCACTTTTGCATTGTTGCCAAGAAAAGTACAGGTATTTATCCATTTAATGCAAGCCAATTAGACAGTCGATTAAGTAAAGCAAGAACCACACGTTTACCCATTTTATTTAATTTTTTTTAAAAAGTAAGCAAACAAAATGTTGTGCTTCCTTGAATATCAAATAAAAATTTTGTGTAAAAGAGTACATAAATCTCATCTCTTCTTCACTTTTGAATAATACTGCATATACTTCAAAAATGAGCATTATTGTTTCCTACTGCACAACAAAAGAAGTTATCACAATGCCATTGCTGTTTATCATCTTCACAGTTTGTCCCAGAAAAACAAAACTCCTTAATCAGAAAATTGAACCCACTTCTCCCAGCAATACATTAAAAAGGAAGTCTAAGAATTAAATGAATCAAACAGTAAATGTGGAAATTAACAAGGACACCAAATAAGAAACATTGCTTTAGACCATATTAAACCACATGAATGTGTGTAAAGCTATTGGTGTATAGCAGCAGATAGGAATCATATTCACAGAATAGTTCTTGAGTTGAGGCATCTGGATGAAAGCAACATTCTACATGTGACAATCCATATCAGTGAATCATCTCAAGACAACGAAAAACAGATCTTCTTCATATTTACCAGGTAGGAAGGCCCTTTGAACACATTGGAATTAATGTCTGCATAGGATTGGGCTAAAAGTTTCTTTAATTTTAAAGACAGGTTACATTACCTGAAAAAAAAAACTGTATTATGATTAGTTGATGTAGCAGCAATAATTTCTGAGACAATTACTACACATTTTTGAAAATATGAGTTAAATTATTTAAAACTACTTTCCATAGATACTGAAGAATTTTAAATTAAATTTGTATCTTTTAGTAATTCATGTAATAATAGGAACTCATAAGGAGATTCATGGACACAGAATACAGACTACCTTCTAAATTAACAACTTGATTCATTTTGTTTTTATTTATTTATTTATTTAGAAAAAACCTGGTACTTACCACATATATAACTTGAAAAAGGCAATGCATAGATTCTAGCAATGGATAATTGTCTATGAAGAAAATATAAATAAATAAAAAGTCAATAATACAGATTTATCACTTATTGCTGCCAAGATAATTCAAAAGATCAAAGCATGCATGTGATGTAAAGACTGACTTTTTCAGTTCTTTTTGAATCTGTAGAATCTATACGACTAGGGATTAAACTGCAAAGGTTCGTGAAAAGATTCTTTATATTGCATCTTTCCTCTACCTTGAATAATGAGATATAATTAGTTCAATAGATTTAATCGGAGAAATAAAGATTAATATAGAGCATGTACATAGTTTTTGGTATGTGTGAACCTTCCCATTTTGAATCACCACCCACTTCTTCAGAATTTTCTTCTAATAAAACACCTAAAGCATATAATTCATTGAGGGTTTTTTAGTGGCATGCTACTTAAAGATTCTTAACTAAAACTGTCTGAATGTTTGCTGCTTTGGTTTTTTGTTTTTTAAAAAAATCAGAAATATAAGCATCCCATGCAAAAAAAAAAATGCTGATCAAACTCAACAATACTTAAATAAAATCCATTCTTTCTGTAGTAGTTCTTCTGTATTAAATTATATCAGACTCCAGAGTTCAAAATGTCTTAATATGGTTTAGTTATTTTTAAAATTATTTTTAGATTAAACTTGAAAATAATTTTATCTGCTGTGTTACACCATGTCATGCTGATTAATTGGTGGCTTTTCTACTAGTGTTGCAGCAAAAGGAACAATATAGGGATTTATTAAAATTAGGGCATTTATTAAATGCCTTATATATATTTGCATATATCAGTTTTTCAAACACAATAACTTTTGCTAGTTACTTATGGAAGAAGCCATCTCTAACCAGTTTCCTCCAAGTAAGCCAGAAGTAGTAGAATGCCCCAAATCTATGGTCAGCAGATAAGCATGCTGATTGGCATTGTGGGAGTTACAGACCCAAGAGATCTTGTATTACCAATTTGGAGAAAACTGAAGACATAATTTCCTACCATTGTACTATGACTTCTTTTAATGTCACATGCAGAAACTATGCATGTCTCTCTGTAAAAACAAATCAAAAGTCAAATGCAAAACACTTGAGATAGTTTATGTAATCGTTAGGCTCAAACAAAGAAGAATAAAATTCATACACCAACACCTGGGAAATCAAACTCTATTAATATAACTAGCATCTTAATAGCTTTTCTATGTATAAAAATAATTTCTATGAGAATTCAGGAAAAATATAATTCAAGTTGTCTCCCCCACACTTCTGTAAGTATGTTAAGTAGGTCAGGCAAAATAAACAAGTTTAAAGAAGGAATTTCCTCATTTACTTTTTTATAAATAATATATATATATATATATACTGTAATACTAAGGAAACCTGAACATGTATATCCACCATAGGATTCAGAGCTATATCTCTTGTATTTGAATACATACATTGAAGAGGCTGCTGTTGAAACTCCCAAAAGCTTCCAAGGTGACTCCATGAGATGTGGAGTGTGTTTTTCAAGACAACACAAGTCCAAAGCAGAAATTGGATTCAAAGGGCTGAGCAGAAAAGCTTTGCCTCAAAACCTGTGAAGACAGGCTTGCCAAATGTCAATGTTTGGCCTGGCCAAAGTAGGCTTGTATCATTTCTTTACTTAACAATACACAAGCAGGACTGAAGGCTATCAGTGCTCCAGTAAACAGCTCTGATGGTCCACAGAAAGATTTAGATCAACATCCATGGTATTGGATCAGGCCCCAGTTCAGGAAGTTAGGTGTTAAATAAAGCTACATATCTGAAGAAAGTACCCTTTTAGATATTAACATAATGACATTGTGATTCCCTTTATGTACATACAGTAGAAGCTGAAATGGTTGGACATGCTTACAAATTAGAATGTGTAGTAACTATACAACACATGCCTTTAAAAAGTGTAAACGTTTTACAACAGATTATACAGATCCTTCTAGGAGCTATAAAAAACACTGGAATCACAATATTACAAGTCATCACTAACAAAGAATTCTATCTGATTTATATATATATTTATATATATAATTGTTACTTATATAATAATTAAAAACCACTTTTAAACAATTATACAAGTTCACTTTAAAATTAACTTGTTAATAAAGTTGTGCAAAACAAGCTGGTTTCTATAATTAAGTGAAGTATTTATTCATTCATTCATTTATTTATGTCTTCATTTTTACAAAAATAATAATAATAGAAAGTTCATTTAGAAATGTGTTTCTTTTTCTGTAATGGCTGAAATGTTGCCATCACCTTTCAGTTTGGCATCGTAGTCATTTGCTGTAGCAACATATGAGCCAGCTCTGATCTTTCCTCTCATTTTCAGATCTGGGCTAGGTACAATCAGTTTTCTGAATCTCTGGAAAATAGGAAGACGATTAAAAAAACAACAATTAGGTCTTTCGGTCATCCTTATAGTCATGCCAACTCACTAAAACCTGGTTCACACATATTGTCCTTCTTAAGCACTGGTTCTTGAATATATCAGGATTTTAACATCGTAATATATATTGGTGTTGCATGGTGCAAATTTAAAACTATGTATGTGTGTATGTGTGTATGTATGTATGTATGTATGTATGTATGTATGTATGTATGTAATATGGCTATGAGGGCTTTGGATTTGGTTTTGAAGAGATGCGTCAGAAAGAATGGGAGGATGAATGCAGCACCAGTCTATATCTCATTAAAGTAGTCACATCTCCTTCTAGGATTAGACAACTGTAGTGACAGGTACACTCAGGTGATGTGTTCAAAGAACAGCATATTTTAAAGAACGTCTTTGGAAGTGATTCTGAGGCATACCACAGGCCTAATAATGTGTTATCCATTCATTCCATAATATTTAAGATGAATCCATTCATTCCATTTATTTAAGATAAAAATAATGGTGCTATGTTGTGCATAAAATAACACCCCCTCAGGTTCTGAATACTCCCCACCTAACAGTTCTCAGTTCTTACTAGAGGCTTACTCTAGGGCATTTGTTACCTCAATTTTGTTCCCTCCCTCTTTCACATTTTGGTTTTAAAATGTTTCATGAAATATTTTTCTTATGCTTGTGAATTGATATCATATAAACCATCTCTCAGGCTTGCCCCAGTCTACTCTCTCAGGAAAGTAAGACTCGTGACCCCATTTGGTTGAAGCAGAAGACCTTTTATGAAAAAAATTGGTTGCAGTAAAGTCAGACAGAATCTGGTGCTCCTGCACAAAATACAAAGCTATTTGTTTCCTTTCTCATTCCATTCCCCCATGACTGGTCCCCTGGCCAGCCAATGTGATGTCAGTAAAATGTTTTGAGAAACTCTGAGGTGTCATACTGGTAACATTACATTCTCAGGGAAAATGGCCTTGAAGATCCTGGTATAAGCTGGTTAGTGGAGATCTGGTCTTCTTCGACTGTCACTCCCCCCCCCCTATTTCCCACTTTTGAAGATATAGCAATAGTATCCAATAAACCCCCTCCCCTTTTTTAATGACAGGATGCCAGCAAGACACAGGACAGTGATGGTGGACCTGACACCATATCTAACAAGTGTTTGTATGCTACTTAATCAACATAATATAGGTTATTTATTTATGACCCTCAAGTGAATATTGTGGAATACATCTTTAAGTAAACTTGTGATTATTTTTTTTAAAAAAAATCCTCCAAAGCAACCCCCCTAAAATATAAACATGTTGTTTGGGCAACAAAAATGTCCACTTTTGCACCCTCCCAAGCTGTCTCTTGGTTCTTCCTCAGGTATCACCATACCCCATTCTCAAATCCAGGGTAAATTAATAAATCGATTGCTAACATTTGACATCTGCATCTGTTGAGTCACAACAGTGGGCACAAATTTATGCAGTTGGAAGTCCATAAGTTCTGAAGTACTACCAACAGAAGGTAAAGACTCAGGATTCACTGAAATATGTATATCCTATTTTTTCTTTCTGGGCTTATACCTGGAACTTCTTGTCTACGATATCAAACTGCTTTGTAATAAAAAACAAGCATCACCTCCAAAATGGTTCCTTCTGATTTCCACAGTTTTACACAGATCCACAAAGGAATGCAGACCATGGAGGACAGAGCCATCATCCAGCCAATACCATAACCCCAGTCTGGGTATATATATACGTTGTTATACTTCAAAGGTTTATATTTCACCAGGAAAAATATGAAGATGCCCTGAAATAAGGAGGAATGTGTTACGTATCCTTGAGAAAAAAAGAGAGAGAAATCTTGCTTAGGAAACTCCTTCATCCCAGTAAATTAATATATAAGGTCACACTTTGGAAAACAGACAGACAGCATGCTATCACTGCCGTTTTCTTCAATTTCAACACTCACATAACTTGCATCTGTCTCCTTTTTTACCCAAAGGGACCAGATTTCACACTGAAATCCAAATGAGCTTTAATTTAAATAACAAAGACATAAAGTCTTCTTTTCAATTTGGCCACAAGCTGCATTTGTGCAGATCAGCTTAGGGCTTGTGAGTAGAACATGTTTCAATTTGCATACTACTGAGTTGATTTTTCCTATCTCTTCCCACACACCTCTCACAAACATTGCAATGTATGCAATTTCAGGTGGCCTCAACCTGGACAAAAATACCAGAACATTCAATATGCTTCAAACCACTTCTAGTTTGGAATATTTACTTCTGGAAATAGCTAAACCAGAGCAGTTTGATGTGTTCAGGACAGAATGGAGTTGAGAATTCTGCACATCTTTTGCTGCAGTGCATTTCTCCAATAAAGCATGGATACAAAAAAGCATATATTCTATATACAACTTAATACATAACAGACAAAATGTACATGACTATACTTGAGTGCGTACAGGAAAAGCATTATATCATAAAAATCACTTGCATAATTTGTGATCACACAACATAAATATGCATATGCAGATACGCATATATTTGAATGAATATATAAAATACATATAAATTTCATAGGAACTTAAAAAAATTATTAAACTGTTGTGAAAATTACCATAGTCCTATATCACAGTTAATATCAGGTTTTCATTATTATATTAGCACTTCAAAAATACCTCTGAATCACCCATTTATATTATCTGCAATCTTGCATTTATATGTATGTATGTATGAATGTATGTATGTAGGGAGTGAGCTTGTATATGTATGCGTTTGTATATGTATGCATTTATGTGCATGCCTGTGTGCATACCAACCCACATGCACATATTTGTCTGTATGTACATACAAGTCCACCAATCTTCTCTGGTATATCAGTGATACTGAGTGAAATGGTTAATGCCAGCAAACCAAGTTAGTTTTTCCCAGGAATTGAAGGGAGGGGTACAGCAAGAGTTATATGAATCAGTTAGGATTCAGTCCACCACATCTTTGTTCAAGTGCCCATTATAGGCAGATTAGTAAATCCTATGCCATGTAGGAAATGCATGTATTTAGATGTGTTATACATTCTATCATGTCAATATGAATTAATGTACAAAGAAACAGTGTGGTTAAGACATCAGCCTGGAAAGTGGGAGGCCCTGAGTTCTTGTCCTTAGGCAAGTCACTGTCACTTAGCCAGTCGCTGTCTCTGAGCCCTAGGAAGGAGGCAATGACAAGCTACTTTTGAAATGTTGCCAAAAAACTCATTGACATGTCTAGGCAGTTGTCATAAGTAAACACTGACAAAGGTGTGCATGTGTGTGTGCACATACACAAAGACACAAAGTGAAGATAGCATGTAACAATGGCTTGCCTGAATCTGGGTGAATTGGGAAAAAAATCTTAATATAACACGATCAATAAAAAAAATAGCTAACTAAATGGAAGGATATTTCATAAGATTTTTTTCACTTAATCACTAGAGATTTATTTCATTCTCCTTGAATAATCTACTTCTACAAAATAATTTGAACAACACATCTGGATGAAAACCTTGCCAGAGCCTTACAAATTGTGTTCTCATACTAATCACATGTTTTATTACTTACTGCACAAATACCAGGAGTAATGAACATCCAACACCATTTAAACATTATCAGTGGTCTGTACCCAATCATATCTTCAATGTTGTCATAAAACCGATTGCTTCCTATGCAAAATAAAAGAGCAAAGAGTGAATGTGCATCCATGAACACTTTAGTTTCAATCTAGAGACAATGCTTCTGGAATTCTGTAGTAACACAAACCTTTATACACTATTTCTGAAATTGACCCTTTCTCTGTGATTGTCAATGAATGCCCAAAAATGGAAGGTAAAGGCAGCTGCTAAAATTGAGGCTGTTGCTAGAAAGAGACATTGCCCATTATTTACTGGGTCTGGTGTAGCCGTAACTACATCAGCTATGGTAACACAGTCCTTTCCACTGCTGGCTTAGGCCCTCGAAAGTGCTCTTGATATGATGTCCATTGTCTCACTACACATCTGAGGAAGGGACGTACAAGGCTGTCACTTTTATTTTCTTTTGGAGCTACCTGAGAATGATGCTGTCTCATGAGGTTATGCCATTGCAAGAGTAGGGAAGAGCCTCAAGCTTCCTGATGCCACCACCTTCCAAGTATAACACAAAAAACCAGATGGAACCTATTGCCAAAGATAAGGAGGCGCTCCAAGGAAAAGCGCATTAGGTCAGCATCCATTATTTCATTATCAGCAGGAAAAATCAGAGGGAAAGAGAACAGCAAAAACATCATTCTAGGACATTTTATTAAATGTTTAACATCTACATGAAGCCATTGGAGGAGGTCATCTGTAGCCATGGGATGAAATATCATCAGCATGCTGATGATGCCAGATGTATATTTCTGCCCCTGATGAAGTAAGCAATAATACTGATGTCCTGTCTCGGTCCTTGGAAGTTGTAGGAGTTTGGATGGGGAACAACAGGCTTTAGTTCAACCCTGGCTTAGGGTTTGGGGAATAAAATTAGGACCAAGAATATGGTGAAGCAATCACTAAGTGGAAGTTCAGCTATGCTTACGATCTTACCTCAACTTTTCTTTGCTTCACAGGATTGCAAAGATTATAAATGCAAGGATTAGTTGCAAGGTTACTTCTTCATCCCTGTCATAGCTATGAACAGTTGCAATACGAGAAAAATCACTAAACAAAGACTACCCATAGATCAGCACACATTACACCTCTGTTCAGCTGCACTGATTATCAATTTGTTTGGGGGTTCAATTCAAGGTGCTAATAATGATCTATAAAGCCCTGCATGACATGGGGCTGGGTTATTTGAGAGACTGCCTTTCCTCAATCACATCTTTCCATCCCATCAGGTCTGGCAGAAACAGCATGTTGCAAGTCCCATCCACAAATGAATGCCATCTGATGGGACCCAGAAGAGACCCTTTTCTGCCCCAGCACCCACTCTTTGGAAGATCGTGTTCCCTGAAGTCAAACTGGCCCTGACCTTGTTGGACATCTAGAAAGTTCTGAAGACATAGCTTTGCAATATGACTAGGGATCCAGTAATGGTGGTCTGGAGTCTGTTGGGGAAATTAAAGGTATTCTTCCACATATTATGTTTTTACTGATTGTTAATAGTTTATTGCTTTTTTAATTATTTTGTTGTTATGATTTTGGTTATTTTTTAATTATCTTTGTTTTTTAACTTTGTAAGCTTCCCAGACTCATGAAAACATAATGAGCAGGTATATAAAATCAATTAGTCAATAAGATCTTCTACTTTCCTTGAGGAAAGATGGGATGTTTATTCCATTTTACTTAACACTTATTTTGACAGATGAAGAGCATCTATGTACCTAAACTGAATGACACTACAAAAATTTCCCGAATTAAATTGGAAAGTTGTATTAAATCATCAACTCATGAAAGTTGGATGAGTTTGAATACTTTAAAGATTTTTACATATGTATAAAAACTCTTTTTAAAATTAACTTGGACAATCAAACCAAGCTGACTTGATTTGATGCATTATGTGGTTGCAGTCAACACTGAGTTTAACTTAGAGGTACATAATAACAGTTTATGCTTCAAACTGGCTTCTGCAATTCATGTAATACGTACTTGAGCAAAATATTATGTTTGCTTGTATACTATAGCAATACAGGTTTAATGCATAAGATTGATAAATTAAGGGACACTCTTTATTCATACTTTATTTGGTATACTGGGCCATTGCTTCCTGATTGATTCCTCCCCCTGTTGCTTTTCAGAGTGAATTCAGCTTGCTGGGAATATTTCATTATAAGAGCATTTTAGGCAGTTCACATATATGGGGTTGCATCTTATATACTTGGTATTGAATGCAATTCACACATTTACCACCATCTGTATTTAATTCTTGTAATTTTAAAATTATTCTTATATTTATAATTGTTTCTATATTTTATTTTTGCGGCAATGTGAGCCATTGTGATGACTCCCCCGGACACTTCCCAGATATGTCTTCAGATCTCAGCTCGGAAGAGGATGAACCAGTTCCGGCACTTCTGGAGGGGAGTTGATCAATGGCTCCAAGCAACCGTCTGAGAAGGATTTGACTGAAGCACAGCTGCAGCAGGATAGCCCTGAGACTTCAGGTGGGGAAACCACATAGCTGCAGCCAATCAGTGATGAGGAAGAAGAACTGTCTTCTATACCTGATCTGAGAACACGTAGCAGCAAAGGTCAGCCTGATTACTTGTGAGGAGCCAGCCTCGCTCTTTTTAATTTAGCACAGTAGACAGATGGAGGCAATGCTGGGAACATGTTCATTTCCTAGCTGTGTTTTTTCCTGGTTGTTGTGATTCATGCCTTGCTTTGATTGATAGTAGGCCCTGACTTGGATCATGCCGTGTGAAATCTGGACTTTTCTTGCCCTGTGAATTATCTTGTATTGTGGATTTAACTTTGCCTGGTGGGTTTATTTCATTTGGGAAACTTTAAAGTGCCTTGTTGACTCAAGGGCCCTTGCTCTGTGAATTAGCATTGGTCTGCTTTTGGCAGAACTTAATTGGGACAGTTCTGGGTTTTTGGTGAAGGGAATTGCTGGGGAATATTAATAAACCCACTAAATTACCATTACATGTGCATGTGAGTGAAAAGGACAGCACAGCCACGTAAAGTCTCCTTGGATAGAGTGATAGGCAGTATATAAATTTAATAAATAAACTAAATTATAGAATTATCAAATTAATTAAGTATTCACAAAAGAATCAAGGCATTAAATCTGCAGTCTGTATTTAACTCCTAACTTCTAAAAGACAACAACATGAATTGTTCTGGGAACCACTCCAAGGATAGCTATATGGCAGTGATGACGAACCTATGGCACGGGTGCCAGAGGCGGCACTCGGAGCCCTTTCTGTGGGCACACGCACCGTCTCCCCAGCCCCGCCTCCTCCCACAGCCCCCTCCTCACCAGCAGCCCCCCTGGAGGAGAGTCACCCCTGGGTGCAGCCCACGCGAAGCAGCGCAGCCAAGGACATGGTAGCCGGGCAGCGGGAACAAGACTCTGCCCTTGCGCCCGGTCACGCGCAGATGATGCTGCGGGGCATGGGCAGAGGGCATGGCTGCCATGTTGCTGTGGGCTGCCTGGGTGATCTGTGGCGAGCCGTGGAGGTGGTGAGTGGCCCAGTGGGCAGGGCAGAGCAGGGACGGGGGTGGGGGGCAGTTTTTGGGCACTCGGTCTCTAAAAGGTTCGCCATCACTGCTATATGGGAAACAATATTCATCAGAAGGGGAGATCTATAAACCATGCTTTGACAATTCTAATCTTAAATTTTGCCTCAATTCAAACATTTTTAATATGGCAAGGTATATTATGGAAATAATTTCTACAGAGGTAAGAAAGATGGAGGCAAAGAAGGATAACACTAGATATTTTGTTTTGTTGTCCCTGCATTATCCTTTCTCTGCACAAGGCCAGACATATTTCCCCAGCTGGTCCCTGGAAAAGATATTGATGACTATGTATATCTAGTGTATATTTAACATGTTTGAGACATATTTGTATGATGAGAAACAGGACATAAGTAATTGACATAAAAATACATTATTCAAATTATCTGGAAAAGTATTATGTAATTTCAGGCAATAACATCAATCATTGACTCACCATAAAACCACCCAATGCAGACACACTCAAATATAGCAACAAAAAGAAGGCACATTCCACTAGCAGCATAAGAATCAAATAGCTGGAAAACATACATTCCGCCCTGAAAAAGAAAATTAAAAAATAAGAAGGTTGTGGGTTTGTGACATTTTAGTTTTAAAATGAGGATTATTTTCAGATAGTATTCGCTGGAGGATACCATGTAATTTTTCAAATTATAACTGGAAAGGGAGAAAATACAATGTTCTTCTCCTTTGCCCAAGTCAAGAGGAAAATTATTCCTTTAAAGGCATTATTTTCATTGTGGGACACCTCCATTGGTATAGTGATATTAGCCTCACAGCAAGGATTTACCTTATAGTAGTTAAAAGCTAGCCTTTATCAGTAAATTTAGGTAAGAAATACCTAATAAAATGCTAGCTGTTCACCCTAAGCCATACAGCTCAAAGTAAAATTCAATCGACAAGAAAATTTGCACAGCATTTAAAATGTTCCTTGGAAATTACATAGCACTGGAGTGGATATTGCAGTTCTTTTCAACAGCAGTGCATTTTCCCCTTAAATTTAACTCATTGAATGTTTTGGGGTTTTTTTGGGGGGGGGGGAAATGTAATGAAAAACCTTAGGTGACAGTAAATGATGCAACAGTGCCATTTGGTGGACCATGATACATATTGCAACTTGATTGTATACTGCAAGTAACATATTCTAGAATGTACAACATTCTACTCTTTGAAACAAAAGGCATAGAAACAGTGTGCTTTGGAAAAAAATATTTTCTCCTTTTGCTAAATTCTATTCAAAACAGTTGGGTAAACAGCTGCAGTAATAAATAAGCTGGGTTTGCCTCATGAACTGATATGCCTCGAAACACGATTTTCTGGAGAGTGATAATAGTGGTATAACTCTCATATTATATTTATGCTTTTTCAGTAGCATGGAGCTGAACACTCTGAGTAAGGTTTTGGCCTTGTGTGAAGTAGGGCTTAGCACATGTCTCCAATAGGGTTGCATGCATATTTTCCACTGAAAGAGTCTTCTAGACCATCTCTCCCACCAAAATCTGACACTAGCCACATATCTCTTCTGCAATTAGAGATATTTTAAAAGGTTAATTCTTTTGTTTATTTAAAGTATTTCTATACCTTAGTTTATATAAATATTTATAATATACATTATATTTCCTATACATCACAGAAAATTCCCAACTGCTTTACAGTAGCCACAAAATCAATTCAAAATAGTAGGAAAAAAAGTTAAAAACAATATATCTGGAAAAACCAGGGAGAATTTAATGGCTGGACTCAGCGGACTAAATTATTACTTCCAATATTGATTTTTATGATAGTGTCATAAAATCAGTGTTGGAAGAAATAATTTAGTCTGTTGAATACAATTCCCTGTTCAGTTCATGATAGTTTCCATAAATGGGATATCAATCATGTCATGTAATCAACAGTATCACAAACTGTAGTGCAGAGACTAGCATCTCTTCTTAAGATTATATATCTTGGAGGGAATATGTAATTGTTCTTTATGATTGTTTATGATTCATCCATTCTGTGAAGCTAATGAAGTAAAATATTATCATCTTGATGAACAATATCAAAAGCAAC
This sequence comes from Protobothrops mucrosquamatus, assembly GCF_001527695.2. Lineage (NCBI taxonomy): Eukaryota > Metazoa > Chordata > Lepidosauria > Squamata > Viperidae > Protobothrops > Protobothrops mucrosquamatus. Next base: position 264,410 of record NW_015386339.1, read on the forward strand.
CGAGGGTTCAAATTAGAGTTTCATGTCTCTTGGTAGAGGTCATCTATTGGTGATTAAGATTCTACCCTATTCCAGTCTGGAATTCAGAATGGGTATCTTCTTCAGGCAATACAAAGGAATTGGTAGCAATAAAACTAAGTTCAATTTAATGTTATGAATAAAATATAATTAGCATTTACTCTCCTGTGTATATGGTACTTTTTGCCTCTGTCATACAAAATTACAATTCAATGGCAATTCAATAGTTGATTACTAATACGATTCTTCTTATTAATTCAGTTTATTCGATTTGTATGTCATTATCTATCCCCTTCCCTACCCATCACATCTAGATGATTCTGGGCAACTAACAGTTTGTAGTAAAGCATAATCAATCAGTGATGATTGGAGAGGTTTTGTACATACAAAATTTTAATTCACCCTGGTGAATGGGAAGGGTCCATTGAAAGGGATAATCTGTTCCTAATTCCTAAATGGCTTTTCAAATCAAGACCAGCATTTTATAGAATGCTAAAATACATTTGACAAGAAGATCTAATATTTCTAAATGATTGGCAATTAATCCCAAACCTATTTTTATAAATATTTGTGGTTCCAATAATTTATGAGTCATCCAATATGCTTCATAGAATTCCCAACTCTAAAAATGAGGGTTGTGAATTAATAGTTGTGAATGTTATTAAATGTAACTTACCTCTGTTAACATGATTAAACCAAGAAAGAAAGACACAATTGAAAGAGCTAGAATCAACATTTCTCTTCTATATCCTCTCCGGAAAACTTTGGGATACATATCCACCACTGCTGTCACAAGACTCTCAACACACACAAACTGGATAAAAGAAACAGAAACAAAGCAAACAAATACATTCCCGTTTCTATATCAGTAATCAGTGCATGAAAAGTTTTGCAGCATTCACAGCCCAATGTTGTAAGTAGCTTTATTCAAACTATATCGCAGGTGAGGCAAATTGTGATTCTGATTAAGACTATCCCTATTATTCTTCAAAAGAGATAAGGGACAAGTTTTTAAGTTTTCTCAGCACAAAATAAAGCACTAGACTCTGTATTATTTCTTGACTCACTGCTGTGAAAAATTAGGGAAATTATTCAGCATTTAAGAATTATTATGGGCTGAGGACAGTGCTCCATTTTATATTCCTATCTTCAAACTCAACAGTACCGATTATATGTTTTTGAAATCTAATCCTTCAAGGTGATTAAACACCATTTTTAAATTCCTTAGTTCACTTTCCTAAAGTCACTAGGTACATCTCTCAACCCTACTTTAGTGGCTGGTGCGCAATTCCATTCTTTTAGAACAGCTATTTTCCAAGGAACCCATGGTTCCAATGGGAAAGCTGCCTTCATTGCCTTTTCTCTATCAAGTTGCCAGCCTTTTAAATTTCTCAAGTTTAGCCTGTGATTGAGGTACATTATTTTCAACTCATGTTATTATACACTTGCCTGCCTGTTTTCTCTTATTTCATCTCACAAGCAATACCAGTTTGCATATATTAACAAGTCACATATGTTTATACTCATAAAGAATATATCTTACTATGTAACAATTCTACGTTTTAAAGACCTTCACAGAAATTAGTTTGCAATTTTTATAACAGTTTTATAGTAGCTGTGATTTTACCTGACTATCTAATCCAAGGAATATAAGCATCATGAAAAACAAAGTTGCCCACAATGGAGAAAGAGGCATCATTGTTACAGCTTTTGGATATGCAATGAAAGCAAGTCCAGGTCCTGAAAGTAAAATAAAAGGAATTAGATACATAAATGAGGACTTGTTCATATACTGATCACATTATGGATAGTCGGTATAGATATATAATTGATGGCATGGGATGTCTATTACTCTGGATCTTATCTCTTTATAGAAAATGTCCAACTTCTTTCCTGCACAATTAACTTATCTTTAAATCCCATATTCAAGAAGACCATCAAATATATTTGTAGAACTTACCTGATTCTGCAACCTCTGCTATGGGAACCCCCTGTTCAAAAGCCATAAAGCCAAGAACAGAAAAGATGGCAAAACCAGCCACAAAGCTTGTACCACTGTTCAGGCAACAGAGCATAATGCAGTCTCTATCAAATAAAGAGCAAAATCATTGTTTAATTTTAAGTGCTTGACTTTATATCACAGTTCTGGAAAAAAAAAATCAGAAAGAGAGAAGCATTAACTTCCAGGAACTTTCCATGTAGCTTGTTGGCTGTACTTCTAATACATTAATATAATCAAATGGATTATAGTACATTTTTGCCACAGTTAGTATCACCAAATTCTACTGTTCTAGATCTCAGAGATATCATCAGAGATTTAGTCAGAATTTTAATGATACCTCTTTTTTTTACTTGGTGCCAAAAATACAGGAAATAATTTATTTGGCTATTCAATGGTAGCCTTTGGAAATATAATTTTTCATTTTTCTAATTCAATGTCTTCTCAGAATATGGAAAGAAAACTTCTACAAGCTGTCTCACTTGGAATATAATTACTGGTTTTATGGAATTTCCATATTATATGACTGCCTACATTATGTTGCAAATGCACAGTTAACATTCACATGTAAGTTCTTCTTGCAAGGCTTTAAGGAGAAATGCATAACCAGAGAAATCTGAAATATAACATTATGCTAAATGATACAATTTTATATTCAAATAACGTGATTACTGTAACTACTAATAAATAGTTTCTGTTTTCTACTTTCTTCAGGAAATGATATCAGTTTGTGTAGGTAAATACCTACAATATTTAAATTCTTGGTTGTCAATCGGTTTGAAAAGAGAGAAGTTTGTGTTAAGAAATATAAAATCTTGTGGCACCTTAAAGATGACAGTTTTGTCAGTTTTAAATGTACTTTGAAGATTTATATTCCACAAGGACTTATCTGAAATACTTTGACAAAGATTCAGTATTTTTATCTGACAAGACGGACAAAATACAGAATGTGGAGAATGATTCCTAAAAGGATGTTTTACTGGATCTATAAAAGAAATTGGTCAATTAAAAAATAAAAGGAAAGTACAAATGATAAACAAACAATGACCTTAAACATTTTTTTAATTACAATTGAGGTTTGCTAAAGCCTTGAAGGGACCACGAAGGGGAAGATCTATGTGATGGTATATAGAAGAATCAAAGAGAAATCAAATCCTACAACAATATTTGATTGAATTAAAGGAAGGAATATAAAGTTGATTTATTTGATCAAGGTTAAAGTAAAACATTTTGTTTTTGCAATGCTCTGGCAACATTAATGGACTTTGTGCTGACACCAGGATTGAAAAATTGGTGTTTTATCTATTTGCTTCTAGAAAAGGGCTGAAGAGATACCTGTTTAATCTTATAGGGGATTAAGAATTATTAAATTTGTTTATATTTGAGATAATGAAGATTGGAATACACTTCTTTATATATTTCTTTTCCTCTTTTTTATATTTTTTCTCTTCTGCAGTTTTACTGTTTCCTTCTCTTTCTATTCGTTCCCTAAGTTTAATATGTATTAGTTTTTATTATTGTAATTAAAATTCATAAAAAATTACATTCATGATGAATATTACTCATTTATTTTATGGTCAATATAATATTATTAAATATTCTTGATAGTTATCAATAATATTAATATTATTATGGTTCAATGCATAGTTAGACAGATGTTCAGATTGTATTTGGCATTCAGGCTAGGCAAACGTGGATACTTGATAGTGTTTAAAGTATCATTACAACATATAACCTGTTCCAAATAAAAATGTTTTTTGCAACTGACTGATTGATTTTTCAATGCCAATGATGTTCAAGTGATACTTCAGTTGTTTTGGGATTATAGGACCCTGTTCCTATTGGTTCTACCTTTGCTTTCAGTTCATATCAGTCTCAGACTCTTAACATAAGTCTTAACAAAAATACTTTGATTTTTGTTAGCTTCCAAGACATGGAAGAGAAAAAAAAGGTGAAGCCCTAAGGCAAAATCTGCAATTTGTCTGTCTGTCTGTCTGTCTGTCTGTCTGTCTGTCTGTCTGTCTGTCTGTCTGTCTGTCTCTCTCTCTCTCTCTCTCTCTCTCTCTCTCTCTTTCTATCTCTATCATCTTATCTCTCTCTCTCTCTCTCATAACAAAAATGAGAAAAAACAGATAATTAATATAATATCTCATCAAATACTAAATAAGTTGCATAGTATTTTATATCGTCAACCTTTCTTCACTCATTCTGCCTACACTATTTATCTACATCTGAAATTTTATCATTTTCAATATCGTCACATCATTCATGACTTTCTTTCATGTATTTATTCTTGAAGCTTTATTTCAATTTCAACTTTTGACATATCACTAGCATATATATTCCTATGTCTGTCAAAAATACTCATTCCAGGATTCAGTGATTTTATCTTTCAGAAATGATCTATCCCAGATAATTTTATCACTTTATTTTTATTTTCTGGAAGATCGTGTTTTTTGATCTTGCTCATATTAAGATGTGTGGATTTCAACTCCCAGAATTCCCCAGCCTGATCTAGGCTGAAAATGGCCAAGATTGAGAAACATTGATTTAGGCATTTTACCAGTTTCCAAAACTAATTTTCATTTTAGTCAAAATTTAATGGCTTGTTTCCCTGTTTCTTTTAATCTTAATCTTAATTATTTATTGCAATCTTTGAAACTATCTTGTATTTTCAGTGCAATTTTTTATCTCTTAACTTCCTGCAGTAATTCTACTTTCACTCTAGAGCGTCCTCCATTTCTTTCTTTTTCTTTTATATTCATTTTCCATTTTTAACAGTATCCAATAATATCCATCTCACTTTCAGGATCTCTATTTACTACTCTAATTCTATCACTTTTATCAGAAACAAGTGAATTAATCGCTATTTAAGATCTATATCCTTTCTTTTGTTATGGATACAGATAAACAGTTATTTTGCTTAGATCCAGTAGTGGGATTCAGCCGGTTCGCACCACTTCAGCAGAACCAGTAGCTAATTTTTTGTTGCCCAGGCTCAGAATGGACTTCCAGAAGCGGCATCCACACAGAGAACCAGTTGTTCACATATTTGAATCCCACCACTGCTTAGATTACATTTTTTAAACACATTTTTTTTCTAACCAAATATTTCCTAGTTGCCATTTTTCTTTATTTTTTTGGTCCTTGAATGGACCAGTCACTTTTTCTGCATTGTCTTCTTTCATTCCCACCTATACAGTCATGTCACCTAACAGAATCATTTTTGTCCTATAAACCTAAGAAGAACAGAAAGAAGATGATATGGAGTGTACATAATTGTCAGAAAAATAGGAGAGACAGATATTGGTGGGGTTGTGGCTAGAAGGCCCTAACCCTAATCCTAATCACAAGCACCAGTAATTTAAACTGAACTGTCTTAGATAAGGAGCTAATAGAGCATCATGTGCTACAATGATAATAAGATACCATATGTAGCTTTTCCTGCTTCTGATAAGATCAATACCAATCAGCTGGCATTAATTGGCACGTGCAGGCCCCAAGCCTAACCCACGCCCACTTTTACTTCAGACATATTCACACTATTCTATCCAAGATAGGATTTTACTTTAGAGGTCAACATGCAGGCATCTCACCAATCAAACAGGGTCCAGACCATTTAAATAATGCATAGTGTTTATTAGTGTATGCAGTATGTATGCATGTATGTGTTTTTGTGTTTTAATTAGTCTTGCATACACATCACCAAATAATTACCTTAAATATATACCTAGATTTATAAATAGATTAAACTAAAACCTAAACAGAAAAAAACATATAATGACACAATTGTGTATTACCTATAACAGTTATTATTGTAGTTATTGTAGCTTCCTAGGGCTGTCAAGCATCCCAGGCAGATAGCATAGGAGAAAAATATCTGTGTTCCAGCATCTACCCAGACCTGCAAACATAAAAATGCAAAAACAATTTAGGAAAAAAGAAATATTTTCTATTTCAGAACCATATACAATAATTCATATATAAAAAGTATTACCAAAATGCCTTGTTGCCATATTTTTTGCTGGATAACCAGTTTAAAAATCCAAAGATCATTATGTGATTAAAAAATAAACATTGTGTTTCGGTTGTTTTTCTTGGTATTCCTTTTCGTCCCATTACTTGTGATTTTTTTTTATTCCAGTGAAGTATTATCTATTTGTAATATCAAGGATTATTTTTTAGCAAACGTAAAAGAAATTATTTGGGGAGCAGACTCCTGTTTTATTGTCAGAAAGCATCTATTATAACTGTATGATTTTACTGTGGTATAAAATTGATATAATAGGCCAAGTATCTACAGTTAGATAGTCATACAGAGCACTGTATCAAACAAAGTACATCTGCAAACATTGCATCATTGCATTTCTACTGTTTGTAGAATTAAGTACATTGAGAAAAATGGTTTTTTTTAAACTACACTTTCCAGAGATTTAGGCAATGTGGACTGGAGAAAATGGAAGTTATAGCACACTACATCTACACCTAGACAGCAAGTTAAAGAAGGCTAATGTAATCCATAATTGATATCCAGCAAAAAAGGATTATGACTATGAGCCAGCAGTGTGCAGCAGCAGCCAAACAAACTAGTACAATCCTGGGTTGTATAAACAAAGACATAGAATCAAGATCACGTGAAGTATTAGTACCATTTTATAAAACCCTAGCGAGACCACACCTGGAATACTGCAACCAATTTTGGTCACCATATTACAAAAAAGATGTTGAGACCTTGGAAAAAGTTCATAGAAGAACAACTAAGATGATCAAAGGCCTGGAGATTAAAACATATGAAGAACAGCTGCAGGATTTGGGTTTGGCTAGTCTAAAGAAAAGAAATAATAGGGGTGACATGATAGCAGTATTCCAGTATTTGAGGTGGTGCCACAAAGAAGAGGGGGTCAAACTATTCTCCAAAGCACCAGAGGGCAGGACAAGAAACAATAGTTGGAAACTGATCAAAGAGGGAAGCAACATGGAATTCAGAAGAAACTTCCTAACAGTGAGGTCAATTAACCAGTGGAACAACTTGCCTTCAGAATTGTGGGCACTCCATCACTGGAGGTTTTTAAGAAGAGACTGGACAGTCACTTGTCTGAGATGGTATAGGTTCCTCTTTTTTTTTTTTTTTGAAATAAATTTTTATTAATTTTTCAATTAAAAACAAAAGCATAAATCTTTTATCACAATATCAACCAAAGAAAATAACAAATCCACGGACGTGTTCAGTGTCCCCCCCAACTGCACCACCCTCTTACTTACTACACCTTCCTCCTCCCAACCTACCACCACTCCTCCTTCCTCCCTCTTTCCTACATCCCTTTCCCACTCAACCATCCCGTCTTGTGCAGTTGGGGCTCCACCGGACACCTCCCTAAAAAATTATACATATATGTACATATAAATCTATAACACAAACCTATCCCTTACCCCCCCCCCAGGACTTCCCAAAGCTAATCTAGGAAATAAACACACAATAATCAAATTCTATCCCCAAATATTCATTGTTACTATACACTAGTATAAACTTACTGTGACTCTAAAATAACATTAAGATGCATACAAATTTTTTTTAAAATATATCAATATTTGTTATACATATTTTTATTTAAAATTTTATTCAAAAGCTACATAATAATTTTTCAATTCATACTTTCTCTGAATATAATCTATCCATCTTCTCCACATTGAGATAAATTTCTCCTGAGAATGGTCCTTCAGGTACGCGGATATTTTTGCCATCTCTGCAAAATATGATATTTTCTGTCTCCAATCATCCATAGTTGGTAACATCTTTTTTTTTTCCAATTTTGAGCAACTAATGTCCTTGCTGCTGTTATACAGTACAACATCAATTTCATTTCTTTTTGGTCCAGATTGTCCATAATACCATAATATAGGTTCCTCTTTGAACAGGGGGCTGGACTAGAGGACGTCTGAGGTCCCTTCCAGCTCTAATATTTGGTTTTAATTCGGCTTTTATCGGGGTTTATTTTTTGTATTTCTGTATTTTGTATTTTGCATTTTTTGTATTGTGTGTATATTATTTGTTTTTAATATGCTGTGAACCGCCCTGAGTCCTATGGGAGAAGGGCGGTATACAAATTAAATTATCTATCTATCTATCTATCTATTCTATCCTATTTCTCAGAAGAACCTCAATCACAGTGTTTAATTTTATACATAGTTATTTTTTCTGAATTCTCAAACTGAGGGAACAGGCAGAAACAAAGAGATGATAAGGAAAAATTAAATCTGACAACCCCTACTTTGACTGTTAAGCTTAAGTGCACATGAGAAGGGATTTGTCTGTGCTACATTCTATATATTTCATTATTTATATTTACAACTTGCCCTTCTCTTAGATGATCAAGGCAGCTCTCATGTTTTTCTCATTCTATTACATCCTTATGACTGTGTCAGCTACAGTCAATCATCTATTTCTTTCAGAAAATTCTTTGAAAAAATGTATTCATTTTTCTTGCGGCTTTAGATGTTGTGATGGAGATCAGTTTAGACATGGTTAAAGGCATTGAAGACAAATTTGCGAAGAGCTATTTATGGATTTTGGACTTCTGAAAGGTACACTGCCTTCAGAATAATGATTGTAAAAGAACCATGCACACTTTCATACCACTTGCTAGGAAACAACAATAGAAAAGTCCTATTGCTATTTTATCCCGCTTCTGAGTTCTCAGATGCATCTGGCTGATCACAAAATGTTGAACTTGATACGCAATTGTTCTGTTCCTAGAAGATTCTCCTTTAGTTCCTAGTTAGGGACTAATGAAATAATCTGTGGCAGCAAATTATACATATAACAATTATTCAATGTATGAAAAGTAGTTATTTCTCTTGTTTGTTTTGAATCAATCAGCTTTCTTGGCAAATCACAATTTTTACCTTGTTTAATTTAGTAAGTTAGACTAGCACCATCCACTATTTTTAATATATGGGAAAGAGAAAGAGACAGGTAGCAACAACAACAACAATATTCATGATATTGTTTTTCTACAGGTAGTCCTCAACTTACAACATTTCATTTAGTGACGGTTCAAAATTAAAATGGCACTGAAAAAAGTGCCTTATAACCATTTTTCACATTTACGACCATAGTAGTATCACATGGTCATATGATCAAAAGTCAGACGCTTGGCAACTGATTCATATTTTTGATGATTTCAGTGTCCTGGGGGTCATGTGATCACCTGTTGCAACCCTCTGACAAGCAAAGTCAATGGGGAAGCCAGATTCACTTAACCATGTTAGTAACTTAACAATTGCAATGATTCATTTAACAACTGTGGCAAGAAAGATTATAAAAGGGGGCAAAATATACTTAATACATGTCTCACTTAGCAACAGAAATTTTGAACTCAATTGTGGTCGTAAGTTGAGGACTGCCTGTATTATCGTTGTGAGTCATCCAAAATTCTGATATTAAGATGACTAGCCATATAAGAATTTAAAATAAATTAAAGAAATAAATCTTCCCTTTAATATGATTTTTCCCCCAAATTAAAAATATCAAGATACTCCAATCTTTTCTTGTAAGACATTCTATAATTTCTAGATCAAGGCAGAACCAAACTCTTGGTTTCTAACCTGGAGCCTTGAACACTACACCAGACTGGCTCTCTTGTGCTTACTGTATTCCTGTATTTCTATATTTTTGTGATCTTATTGCACCTTTTGAGTGCTGGCTGCTGCCATGTTTAGACCCCTTCTTGGTTAGGGAAATATCTGCAGGGCTGCTGAGAGGACTATTTGGTGGATAAAATCACTTGGATTCATGCTGAGTTGAAGTCCAGTTGTGCAGGTCTTATGAAATTGTCTTCAACAGTCTTGGGTTGCTATTTGGGAGGAATTCCATCCTGTTAGTCCTGAAGTAGCTGACAAGGTACTTGGCCATGTGGGTGTAACCTCCTGTGTTCTAGATATGATTGGACAAGGCTTTCAGAGAGGGTAGGTTCATCTCCATATGGCAAATGCTTTCCTGGCAGAGGAGACAGTTCTACCACTTCTAAATACTCTCAGGATAGGCATGCTTTCCTTTCTTCACTTGAAACAATGTCACCTTCAAAACCTGGAGGTGCGCCTTTTCCACTGAAGTGCCTGTCCTCTGAAAAATTCAATTGCCTACAATTGCCCAACCCTATTGTCCTTCTACTGTTTATAAACTCAGTAAAAACCTTGCTTGAAACACGGATGCTTCAACCAGGATAATTTGAGTTCTGGTGCAGAGGACTGCAACAAATTTGAGTCCCTGATTTCCAATTAATAATTCTTCCCTGTTTTTAGCTGATATTGTTTTTTTTAAATATATTAATGTTCTGTTTATTGTACACAGACCACACTAGCATAGTTCAATTTGGACAGCTCTATACTGTAAATATTTTAGATACATATATGCAGAAAGTATTATTTGGAATAATTATTTCAACATGTGTCCAAAATTAATTGCATAGGACTATATCATATGAAATGTAATGGAAATACATAGTTTGGCACACTGGGTTCTCCAATTTTATTTCTCCGATAGACTATTTTTAAAAGCTGACAGCTTTCAATTCTCAGTTTACTACTATATATAAATAGATGATGTAGAGTATAAAGCAGCACTGACCAAGATAAAAGAAGTATGGCTTCATAAAGAACATAACTAAATTACATGTATTTTTCACTAGAAAATACAGTGATCATCAGTATTAATAACATCAAAAGAGACTTTTTCAACTCATGGCTATTAGTGTATCAGTGGCTATTTGCTCAATTGCTCCACTTCTATTACTTCTGAGCTTTATGCTGAATTCCCATGCTGTTTGAAAGTTTTTTATTTGCAGGGCATGGGGAGAGCTGCTAGAAAAATATAATGTTGGCTTAGAGAGAGCTTTGGTTCGATTCAGTATTTTGATGTACTTTTATTTATAGAATACTGCAGATTATCTACTTATTGCAGAGGGTAGTTAACAGAAAATACTTTTGCTTTTCCAATGCAAAGTATCCAATTATTATTTTCCTGTACCTATTGTGCCATCAGTACCATATCCTATGCTTTCAAAGGTTCTTCATCAATAGAAAGAAAACTAGTGGCTCTCCTTTGACACTCTCAATCACTCCTCATGATTGGGATAGCTCAGCAACAAGAGGGATTTTCGCACCTTCACCTACTAGCCAATAGTCCAGAGAAGGCAATCAGTTCCAAAAGAGCTTTTCCACACCATTCATTTCTTTCATCCAGCAATCCAGAGAAGGCCATCAGTATGAAATGACATTCTTTTCATGCTGCTGGGCATTCTCAACGATCAACAGGTCACCAGCATTTGGGGAAGTCCAGAGGCATGAAAAGAACTTTTCCATATCTTTGGTTTCTCTCAAAAGGCCCTCTGAATAGTCTGGAGAAAGCTTTAAGCTAGCTACCTCGAGCACATGCAACGGCAGGGCCTACAGTTGATATCATAACAACTCAGCTTACATTGACGCTGCCCAGCTGCAGGAGGAGGCTCTTTGGAGACTTCTTCCATTGTGTAAAAAAAGTAAAGAAAGCTCAGATTGGGTTTTGAAGTATGGGAGATGATGATTCACTCATAAAGCACCCTTATGAATATGAAGATTTTCACAAGTCCACCCTACAAACCTGATGAAGGCTGCATAATAAAGATTTTGAAAGAATATTTTTTGATTTCTATCAAAACTGCTAAAAGGAAAACTGCCTTTGAAAAGGCCAAACCATCCTGAACTACAGAGTGACCAACTCAGAGGGTTGCTTCCCAATTATCAGGAAGGCCAGCATAATTCAGCATAATTCAGACCTTCAGTCTCTTGGAGATAGTAAATTTGGAAGACCTAATCCAGGGTGCATGTGTAGATTCTTTTGTGTACCCCCTTTCTCAAGAATCTACAAAACTTTGGCAGAAAAATCACTGAACCATACAGCATGATTTAGCATTTTTCCCTAGAAAAAGAAATGTCTTCAGTAAATATAGCATAGTATTTTAATGTAAATCTCTCCAAGAAAGGGGCAATTCATAGGTATGAATTGATAGTACCAAAATGACAAACTGTGTGTTGTGAAATCAGAATGCTAGTGCCGCCCATTTGCATTTGCACTGTGGCTTTGCATATATGATGTTGAGATGCTTACTTCATCATTTTGCCTCTTGGCCCAAAATCTTCAGTTTTTAAGTTTCCAGCTTGAAATGCCCAGCCCCTGAAGCTTAAAATGTTGAATACTCAATTTTTGCACAAAGAAAAATGGAGCTTGCTACTCAGTTGATTTGTGTCAGATTACTTGTCTCAACAGATGGCAACACAGAGTTTATCTCAAGAAAAGACCAGCAGATTTAAGCTTCATTAATTAAATGGGAGATCCCACCAAAAATTCCAGGGCTGTATAAAAATGGGAGAGTTGAAACAAATGGAAGAAAGAAATGGCAAACCACTTCTCTACTGTTGCCAACAAAACAACATGGACATCACCATGAACTTAGGAAAAGTTGATCTCAATAGCTGGCAGGCTTTACCTTTCACTTTGAGTTGTATAAATTTAGGACAAATAGAAAATTATCTCCCATTATTGGGAGATATACTGAATTCACATTCAGAATAGAAAAGGATCCATTTGGGAGACTATTTTGCCACTGCGGAATATGCCAACAGAGCCCCAATATAAGCATGAAATCTCAGTCTAACATTAAAGCCAAAGCTAACAATGTATGTTATGCATAAAACACTGACAAAAGTAAAATACTGATTTCCTTGTTTGAAAGAGCTGCGGCATAATCAGATATAAATGTGTTTAACCTTCCACCACAGTAACCCAAGCCTTTCATTACGATGTGTACATATAATCTTGTTTTGCCTTTCATTTGCCATGCTATTAACAGTGGTAATTAAACAGAAAAATAAAGTAAAACAAAGTATGAACTCTATGCTGTCTAGATAAATAGCTGGAAATGTGCTGTATTTGGATACAAGATTCAGTCTTGTTTCTGAGATTGTATTACAGGAGGGGGCCCCTGCGGTATTCAACGACACAACTTCTGTAAGCAGAGGGGTTCATTAGTGGAGAAAGCAGAACTTAAATAGTTAGGCAAAAATGGCTGAATTAGGCCTTTTCTTTTCCCTTCTTTTAACAGAAGTGATTCTCAAAAGATTAAAAGTAGGTTAGGGAAAGAATAAAACAGCTATGTTTCTAGTGTCTACCTGACAACAGCTTTTGTGGCAGTGAATAATTACATGAAAATCACTTCCTTTCCATCTCTCTTTGGGATTTCTATGAGTTGCTAAGCAGTTCCTCTCCTACCTTCTGCTAATGTTACTTACAGAGAGCAATGAATGGAGCACATTCATTATGGGAAAGGGAGAAAAGGACCTAAGTACTCAAGTTTTGTTGTTGTTGTTGTTGATTCGTTGCTGCCTCCAGAAATAAGCACCACAGCTTAGAATACTTTACACACATTGAAATGGTAATTTGTCCAGGCATGTTGAGTAGAAACCAACTTCTAGCCTAAATGAAGCAAAACAATTCTTGAAGAAAAGCCACACTTGTATCATGTTTCTGTGGTGCCAACCAATGTAGAAAGTCAGCTACCAAAGCAACAGGTGCTTCTGATTTTGGAAAATATTTTACATACATTTTCCCCTTTCCTTTATTCATGAGTAAGTTAGTTGACCTTTATTTGCATATTTAATTCACAACAGTTTTGGGCTTACCTTATGCTGTACTGAGAATGAATATTGATAATTCTGATATTTTTTTCATGAAAACCACTGTTTTACAGAGAAATTAGGAGAAAACCAATCTACGATTGTTTGGAAGTTTCAGTCTGGTATAGCTTAGTTATCTGTATATTGTTAATACTCTCGTTCCCATAATCTTTAACTGGGAGAAAATGTGCACCATAGAACAAAACCTTTTCAACCACGGGACCAAGAATGTGCAAACTTCCAGAATCCATGACTTGTATAATTGAAATTTTGCAACTTTTACAAAACATTTTATGACATAAAAATTATTATGAAGCATTTTATGACATAATACAAAATGTCATTAGCACTTCTGATATTTGACTGTGCTACAGAGTTCAACATGAGCTATTTTCAAGACAGATACATCTCTGAATATCTCCCTGAATTTTTAAGAACTATACGATAGAATCAGAATGGTGTGACATTCCATGTGAAGAAGTTCCATCATATTGCTTCTCTCTAGCTCCAGTCCAGTTTAGCCTGTTTGATAGTCAGTCAATATCAAATAATGTGAATATAAAGATGGTTGCCCTGTAGTTCATCTCCAAACTAGACAATCATTTTCATCTAAGTACCCTAAGTAAAACAAGATCTTTCCCTGTGATGAAAGAACATATTTGATGATTTCTTAAATACAATTATTTGAAAACAATGTCACATAAATATGCTTGTAACCAGAAGTAACGAGTATTAGATTTGGAATCAAGGGAATCTAAGGAATTGACTGATTTCTATAGGCTTGTGGTCAGTGTAGACAGCCAATTTAGAATAGTGGTTAAGGGATCAGGCTAGAAACCAGGATATTCTAGTCCTGCCTTAGGCACAATGCCACCCGGATGATGTTTTGACAATCAATCTCAGTCCTAAGAAGCAGGCAATAACAAACCACTTCTGAAACCTTACCAAGAAAATTGCTGGGACTAGTTGCCAGGAGTCAAGACTGACTCAAAGGCAGCAAAACAATAATACAGCTGTCAGTGTAGCAAAGACTCATAAGCATCTTATTTTCTCTTGATAAAAATAACCTTTCCTAGTGTTCACTGTCAATGACAAATCTTACACAATCTGCACATTCTTTTTTATTTGCTGCTTTGTTTTTGAGTTGGGCTACATTAAATCAGAATAATGCAAAAAGACAAAATACAAGGAAAATTGTCTATAAATTCTTACAGCACATCCCCATAGCCTCAAACAAAGTTATGGCTGTTGATCTTAAGAAAACCTCAGATATAAGAATGAGGGAGGGAGCATACAGTGTGTAATGAATATATAGAAATCCTAATAATAAGATTGAAACAATGGTATAAAATTAGTCTCTAAGTTATAAATTAACTTCTTTAGTTTAATGTTCATGTTTGCCTCATTACTTAGAAAGATTATGAAGATTACCATAAAACTTCACATAATTCATAATAGGTTATGAGTCCTATGGCAGCCCTTTCTGGTAGTTGCAGATCATCTTGTCATCAGTTTGAGAAATGATGAAAGCTGAAGGCCAGTTAGACCTATAAAAACACATGCTGGCCATCCAGGCAGTAAACAAAAGGTTGCTGAATATCCCCATAGCAGTTTGGACAGAAGGACTATTTAACTATGAGATTTTAGCAAAAATAAATCATATGAGAGTAGAGAAATGGGATACTGAAAGTGGATCATTGGTTGATCCTTTCCTCATTCATCTGTGTAAATTAAACTTCTGCCTGCAAGGATTCTTAGGAACTTGCATCAAGGATATAGCTGTTTCATGTAAAAAGAGCTCATGAAAAAAGACTTTAGTGCCTAATCTCTCATCATGTTTCAGCAATATGGAGGCATTGCTATGTAACTGTTATCAGTAATGCTACTAGGAATAGAGATAAAAGGATGGGTAGACAGGTACATGTCAACAATGTCTCCTTCCCCCACCCACTGAACCAGACCAGCAGGTTTACTATATACTTACAATTTGAACAGTTTGTAGTTGATTTTTTTCCCTATACTTCCTCCAAACCTTCAAAACCAAAGATTCATTTTAGATCATAAAAACAATCTGAATTATTCCTCTGGGGAAAACAAATCTGAAACTGGATTAGCTCTAGAGTCACTGATCTATTTTGACAGGCAAGTGACCTTAATAAGAATGTTCTGTCTGCCTGATAAAAATTTAAAGAAGTACCAGAAGCATAGCAAAAATATTATATAGCCAATGTATCACTCACCTTGTTTATCACACACATATATACATACAAAGAGACACATTTAAGGGATGATCATGGTTAAAAGGCTATAACATTGACACAGATCCTAGACTATAGAGCAGCGGTGTCAAACTGCCAGCCCACGGGCTGGATGCATCATAGCGAAACCGCGCCCACCCCATTGCTGGCAATGGCAAAAAAGTCACGATACGTCATGACACGTCATGTGACATTGTGAGTTTGACACCCCTGCTATAAAGTATGTAGCAGAATTGTAAACAAACTGAGCAATTAATTACAAAAAATGTTATTAAATGTTCACAAAGGAAATTTGTCATTCTGGTGACCAACCCAGAATGAATCCTGCAACAGTGTCCTGGGACATTTATATTTGCTTTCATTCATGAAATCCGTCTCCTTTTGCAAATCATGTTGCATTAATTTGTTAGATCTATTTAACTCTTAAAATAAAACATCAGTCCCATTTTTAAATTCATAATTTTATCAAAACAAAAGGAGCACCAGAAACACTGCATGTGGTGAGAAGAGAAAAAAATGAGAGAAGGAAAGAATAGAATTGGATATGGAAGAAAAGAACATAAAATGAGGGATCAACAAGAGAGGAGCAAATAAACAAAAAAAAAAACTAAATTGAAAATAACAGAATAACAGAATTGGAAGGGACCTTGGAGGCCATCGTGTCCAATCCTCTGTTCAAGCATATATATATACCATTCTGGGAAAATGGATAGTTCAATCTTTTCTTAAAAATCTCCAAAGTTTCTGGAGCAAGCCACTGATTAATTGTTCTTACTGATGGCAATTTTCTGCTTAATTCTAGGTTGGATCTCTCCTTAATAAGCTTCCACCCATTGTTTCTTGTCTTGGCCTCAGGTGCTTTGGAGAACAGGTTGACCCCCCTCCTTTCTGTGACAGCCCTCAAGTATTGGAAGGCTGTTATTATATTACACCTAGTCCTTCTCTTCATTAGACTAGATGTTCCCAGTTTTCACAACCATTCATTGTACAATTTAGCCTCCAGTCCCCTAATCATGCTTGTTGCTCAATTCTTCCTTTTTTCAATATCTCATCAACTCCATCTAACCACACCGTTTCATGGCTTGCCTCCTTCTCAGCCCACTAATATATATTGCTATTTAATTATTATTCATTCTATATGACCAAACCACCTTAATGCCTAAATTACCTAAAATCACTCACTTTTGTATTCAATTTAGATTCATTCATCATTGATACCTGACCTGAATTCTTTTGGTTTCACCATACACTTCTATAATATCCCATTTCCCCCATTTCAATTTATATTTGTCTTTTTCTTGCAACATGCAACTTTTAATTAGTAAGCAAGCTCTTAGACATGTGTGGTTGTGGATGCATCGTCTAACATTCATTCCCTATAACAGCCCATATACTGCTTTAACTTGAGTAAACCTGGCTTAGATTAGAGGGGGAAATTGCCTGCTGGCCTTGTACTTTTGGGAGGTGAAGGAAACCAAAATGAAGACATGCTGATTTTCCGTGGTTGTTTTAGTTCTATTTACTACTTTCCTTTTCTTCAATGTCCATTTCCCACCTACTTCACAGAATTGTTTTTATTCATTTATTTGATTTTTATCCCATCTTTATTATATTTATATATAAAACTCATGGTGGCGAACATGCCTAATGTTCCTTTCTCCTCCTATTTTGCCCACAATAACAACCCTATGAGGTGAGCTGAGAGAGAGTGACTGGCCCAAAATCACCCAGATGGCTTTCACGGCTAAGGGTGACTAGAACTCACGTTCACAGACAGCTTCATAATCCCTCGCTCCCTCCCCCACCCAGGAGTAGCCACTATCTTGCCTGCTGGAAAGGGAAGGGGGAAGGAAGGAAGAAGGGAAGGGAAGGGGAAAATTCTGATGCTCCCTGCCAGATTCCCACAAAAAAACTCAATGGAGAAGCTGGCAGGAAGTAGAAGTTGCTCCTGTTTCCCTGCATTTTTGCCTGCCGGTATTCATTCTGTTTCTCTGTTTAGGTAAGGAAATATCTCTGAAACAATGGCCCATGGGGCACAAATTGTGCAGTAAATAAATTAAAAAGAGCTTTTCTTTTTTTTTTTTTTTTGGTTAAAATCTCATTTAGGTCAAGAAAAAACAAAACAAAAACAACAGCCATACATATTAAAACTTACTACATGTTCGCATATGAAAACTTGTGTTTAACAAATATTTTGCCAATATTTTTTTTATTAGGACTAGTATGAAATTCTAGACACACAGTCTTTTCCAACTGAAATTTAGATTCAATTATTTAATATATCTTAAACATAATGTATTGTTATGGACTTCCAGGGAGGTATTGTTACTATTCTGAGTGACTTTAGTATGCTGAAAGATAAGTTAAGGTTTTAAAATTATAACTAAATATTCACACTGCCCACAGGCTTTCAGTTATTTAGTATGCTAAAATTGTTATCAGTAACATCACTGCTAAATGATTAAAGCATTTTGCTTACCATCTGGCTACACATGGAAGGCATGTTAACAGAAAATACCCTTGAAACATTCCATATGTCCAGAATGCAATTTTCAATGCTGAACAATAGCCTATTCACATGTGTGTTTTCATATTTTACATTAGCTAGAGTACTTCTTTATTGCAACAGAACATTAAGGTTGTTTAAATGTTTTGCTCTTTTTCCATCTGAAGTGGAAGCACAGGAATCACATGAACAGCAAATGATCCATTTTAACTCTGATTTATTTCTCATTATGAATATCTGATAAGAAGATCACGTGTTATTCAAGGTTTTAGAAGCCTTTCCTCATTACTAGTGGGGACCAGTGATCCACACTGCATCAAACAATTGATACATGGGCAAATTACTGGGTGCTGGCTCTAGTATTTTTAATAGAAAAATATTATTGATTTATCTCACAGACTTGCAAATACCCAAATAATATTTTGAACATTGGCCACAGGTTTGAGTATGGTGATAGAAAGAAATCTTCTTGTCTTACCTATTCAAACACTAACTAAGCTAGCCAAATATCAAACTATTTAATTACCTTTCTGTGCTTTCTGTCTGCTTTATAATATTTCAATTAATGTTTCTTATCTTGAAAATTATTAACTAAAATTTTGTTGTTAGTTGCAAAGTCGTGTCCGACCCATCGCGACCCCATGGACAACGTTCCTCCAGGCTTTCCTGTACTCTACCATCTTCTGGGTGTAGGATAAGGCAGATGTTACTTTATTTTTTGAGGATTTTAAAGACTGTTTTCAGAAAGAATATAGAATTGGTTTATTTTATCAAGATTAAAATAATGGCTTGTTATTTTGGAGAATGTTTAACTTTTTAAAATCTGGATTGGATGATAATAGTTATTTATTTTAATGTTTCTTTTTTTAGTGGGATTGGACATTGATTTTTAGAAGAGAAGAAATTCAGACTGGATGCCATAAATATAATTTATAACACCTATTTTTTATTTCTGATAACCCTTGCTGAGTTTTTACTGTTTAATAGGGATAGATGAAGCTCTAGAGATGAGTTTATAAAAACTGTGGTGAGATATGGAATGAGGAGATTTTGGTTATATTTTAAGAGATAATAATAAGTTATTAATATTAATTATATTTGCTGGGAATCCATTTTATTTTTATTTTTTTTTTGTCCCATAGCTGTATAAGTTTTACTTATATAATATAATCTTTAAAAATATTGGGAGAAAAATCATTTCATATTAGTTCTTCACTTTCATTTCTATCTGCCCCCTGACTTCATCTATGCATTTTTAGCTGCAACAATATTGTATAATGAGTGCTTGTCTCTCTTCTAATCCTACCCTTTTCTTTGGCTCATTAATACCAATATGCTTTCTTTAGCTGTGGCTTTGTTCATAGTTCCTGGAATCTTCCATTCTCACTATGATAAAAGCTACATGTTCTTTTGTTACTACCACTTGCTAAAGTAAAATTATTTATAATTATTTTTAAGAGCAGCTGAAAGCATAATCTTTGCACTCATTGGCTGCTTTTCTTCTAATAAGCTAAAATTTTGCCTCTGTTGAAATCAGTGTGTGATTTTGCTGTCAATAGATGTCAGGGCTTCTCATTCTTTTCAGTTACTATTACTTATGCTAAAAGTATAATTTTCGCTTTTTAGAGGCACAAACTGTATGTCAACCTAATCATTTTAGCTTAATAATTGACCAATATCAACCACAACTTTTGATTATTTCCCATTAAGTCATTTTTGACACCTAGCAACCACATAGACAGATTTTTCTCCCAGATGATCTATCCCTAAGCTATTTTTTCAAGTCTCCCAGTGTTGAAAAAGCTTCTTTCAACACGTAAAAAACAAGAAAAAAGTGAAGGAAACGATTAGTCCATTAGTGGGTGAAAGTGGCAAGAAGGTGACAAGCAACAGGGAGAAAGCAGAACTATTTAACTCGTTTTTTGCATCTCTCTTTACACAAAGGGAAAAAATAGACCAACCTATCAAAAATAGTGCCATAAAAAACAAAATAGAAATACAAGTTAAGATAGGCAAGAAAATGGTAAGTGAACACCTGTCCAGCCTAGACGAGTTCAAATCACCAGGACCAGATGGATTATACCCCAAGGTTCTCAAGGAACTGGCAGATGTGATCTCAGAACCACTGAACTATATTTTTCAAAGATCCTGGAGCACTGGGGAACTACCAGAGGACTGGAAAAGAGCTGATGTAATTCCCATCTTCAAAAAAGGAAAAAAAATGGATCCAGGAAATTACAGACCTATCAGCCTGACCTCGATACCTGGGAAGATTCTGGAAAAGATAATCAAACAACGAATCAGCGAACACCTAGAGGCAAACAAAGTCATTACTAAAAGCCAACATGGATTTGTCAAAAACAGATCATGCCAGACAAATCTTACTGCATTCTTTGACCAAGTGACAAAATAAGTGGATCAGAGGAATGCTGTGGATATAATTTACTTGGACTTCAGTAAGGCATTTGATAAAGTAGATCACAACCTATTACTTGATAAGATAGAAAAATGTGGGTTAGACAGCATCACCACCAGATGGATTCGTAGCTGGCTGACTGGCTATATTCAGCATGTGGTCCTCAATGAAACCGCATTTACATGGAGGGAAGTGTGTAGTGGGGTGCCCCAGGGCTCTGTTCTGGGCCCAGTGCTCTTCAACATCTTAATCAACGATTTGGACGAGGGGATAGATGGGGAACTCATCAAATTTGCAGATGACACCAAGCTGGCAGGAATAGCCAACACTCCAGAAGACAGGCTTAAGATACAGGAGGATTTGGATAGACTTGAACATTGGGCGCTATCTAACAAAATGAAATTCAATGGTGAAAAAAGTAAGGTTCTAAATTTAGGCAAGAAAAACCAAATGTACAGGTATAGTATAGGGGGTACCTTGCTCAATAGTAGTAACTGTGAGAGGGATCTCGGACTCCTACTGGACAATCACTTAAATATGAGCCAGCAGTGTGCTGCAGCTGCCAAAAAAACCAACACAGTGCTAGGCTGCATTAACAGAGGGATAGAATCAAGATCACATGAAGTGTTAATACCACTTTACAATGCCTTGGTAAGGCCACACTTGGAATACTGCATCCAGTTTTGGTCACCACGATGTAAAAAAGATGTTGAAGCTCTAGAAAGAGTACAGAGAAGAGCAACAAAGATGATTAGAGGTCTGGAGGCTAAAACATATAAGGAACGGTTGCTGGAATTGGGTATGTCTAATTTAATGAAGAGAAGGACGAGGGGGGACATGATAGCAGTGTTCCAATATCTCAGGGACTGCCACAAAGAAGAGGGAGTCAAGCTATTCTCCAAAGCGCCTGAAGCAATGGATGGAAACTAATCAAGGAGAAAAGCAACCTAGAACTAAGGAGAAACTTCCTGACAGTTAGCACAATTAACCAGTGGAACAATCTGCCTTCAGAAGCAGTAAATGTTGGAAGTTTTTAAGAAGAGACTGGACAGCCATTTGTCCGAAATGGTATAGGGTTTCCTGCCTGAGCAGGGAGTTGGACTAGATGACCTCCAAGGTCCCTTCCAACTTTATTGTTGTTGTTGTTGTTGTTGTTGTTGTTGTTGTCCTTAGCACCACTGTAACTAAGTCCATCCACCTTGTGACTAAACAACTTCTATTTCCTTCTACCTTTCCCAGCATTACAACCTTTTTCAGAGTCCTGAGTTTTTGCATAATGTGTCTAAATACTGTAGGTTCATTTGAGCCTGGTCATTTTTTGCCTCAAATGAAAACTCTAGGTTAATTTGTATAATCATTCATTCATTCATTCATTCATTCATTCATTCATTCATTCAGTTAGTTAGTTGGTTGGTTAGTTAGTTATTTTGGATATCCATAGTACTGCCGGGAGTCTTCTCCAACATCCGAGTTCAAAGGCACCACCAATACTTTTCCTATCCTGTTTCTTTAAAGTCCAGCTTTTGCTTCCATAAAGTCTTACAGCAGGGGTGTCAAACTCAATTTCATTGAGGGCCGCATCAGCATTGCGGTTGCCCTTGGGGGGCCAGGTGGTGTGGCCAGGGTGGGTGTGGCCTACTGGGTGGGTGTGGATAGAGTGGGTGTGGCCTACTGGGTGGGTGTGGCCAGCTCTACATTGTTAGCATCAAGGGTGCCTGTGGGGTCCTGGGAAGGAGTGGGACAGATCTGGGGTTGGCAGAAGGGGGTGGGACCAGGGCAAGTACCAAGGCATGGTCCACTGGAGGAGCCTCACTGTTCCTCTCAGGCCATGCGGGGGTGGCTGGATGGTGGTGTGGGCTGCCTGGAGCCCTGGACAGCAGAGGTCAAACACCCAGCCTGGCCCTCAAGCACCCGCGACACCAAGCCGAGCCCCACTTCCCCAAGGGGGCGCCCAGTTGCACTTATCTCCTCCTCAAGGCTGCTACTGCTGTGCTTGCTCTCCTTAGCCAGGTTGCTCATGATGGGTACCAGGGCAAAGTCAGAGGGAGGCCCATTCCCTCTCCATGGGAGTAGACCCGGCTTTGTATCCAAAGCTTAGCAATAGGATGGGAGACCCCCAGGATAGGCCAGGAGGAGGGGGCAAGGGGATGGTGAAAGGGCAGCAGGGCAGGACTAAGGCAGGAGTTCCCTCAGATCCTCCGTCTCCTTCTTTTCTTCTTTCCTTCCTTCCTCCCTAAGTACAGAGTGGTGGGAAAATATTTGAGATGAGGGAGGGAGAAAAACAGGCAAGAAACGCAGCTGGGGAGGTGTCACCTTTCATGAGGAATGAAGAAATGCACCATCACCTGGAAGTAGCCAGTACATGGCTCTCACCTACTTTACATATCTGGCTTGGTGGGTTCTGGGAGAGGGGCTGCCATGAGGAGCGTGAGAGTCAACATTTCCTGCGCAATGCCGCCCAGCCCCCAGCCTGCCTGGTCTCGGCAGGCAGCAGGGCGCTCTCCTCACAGCGCTGCCGGGTGAGCCGGGCAGTGCGAAGCTCATCAGCATTGCACTTTGCTGCCTGCTGAAACTGGCAGACTGGGGGCTAGGCAGAATTGCACTTCTCATCAGATTCATGCCACCCAGCTCAGCCTCTCAGCACTGTGAGGAGAACGCCCTGCTGCCTGCCGAAACCGGGCAGGCTGGGGGCTGGGCCGCATCGCGCTTCTTTTTGGATTTGTGCCACTCGGCTCAGCCTCTCGGCTCTGTGAGGAGAGCTGCCTGCTGAAACTGGGCAGACTGGGGGTTAGGCAGAATTGCACTTCTCATCAGATTCACGCCACCCAGCTCAGCCTCTCGGCACTGTGAGGAGAGCGTCCTGCTGCCTGCCAAAACCCCTCCCCCGGAGCCCATCAAGCTGGATATGTGAAGTAGGTGAGAGCCATTTGCTGGCCACTTCCAGGCGATGGTGCATTTCTTCATTCTTCACAAAGAGTGACACCTCGCCAGCATGCACCCAGGGGGTGGGGCCGACACGGCAGGGGCTGGTTCCTCGCTGTTTCCAGACAGCCTTGTGGAGCTAAGACTGAATGTATTTCAGCATAGATGGCCACCACAAAATTGTACATTGGCTCCCAGCTGGCCTGGGCCAGGGCCAAGGCAGAGGGGGTCATTCCCTCACTGTTTCCAGGATGGCTTCGTGGGCCACATGAAACCACTTTGCAGGCCGCATCTGGTCCCCAGGCCCTGTGTTTGACATGTCCGGGATATATTATGGTTTGCATGATTCTGTGCTTTTTAAATATAGATACATCATAGCATGTGAATACCTTTCCTAGGCCTGTATGGCTGCTCTACCAAGTGCTAGTCTGCAGCATATTTCTTGATTACTTGTCCTTTACTATTGATGGTTGATTCTAAAAGGCAGAAGCTAGCCACCATTTCAATATCTACATTGTAGTGTTCGAACATCTCACCCCTATGCTGGAAATGTAAAACGGCAATAGGATCATATTACCATATGTGGTGGGAATGCCCAAAGACTCGCGAGTACTGGAACAGGACACGAAACTGGCTGAGGGATATACTAACACTGGACTTAGAGTTAAAACCTGAACTCTTCTTGCTGGGAATAACGACAGAAAAATATGATAAGGGANACGGCTGGGATTAAAGACGAATGTTAAGATAGAAATGTATGTTACTTTAGAATAGATAATGTATATAAAATTTAATGTATATGTAGAGATAATGAATTGATTGTAAAATATGGTATAATCTGATAAGAATGTATATACTGGAATGTCACGTCAAATCCAATGTTTTTTTTTAATTGTTTTATAAATAAAAAGTTTAAAATTTAAAAAAAAATAAAAAAAAATATCTACATTGTAGTTCTAAAGCTGGTTGTTCTATCTGTTGCCATTAGTTTGATCTTCTTATATTACCTATTTTAAATGGTCAAATATACAAACCTGTTAAACAGTCATAGTTTACATCTGGATTTCAAAATCCCACTGATAACCAACTTTTTAAAATCCTTCTGTACATATGCCTAAATCAGTTTCCATGAATGGGATTTAAAAGAAATACTGCTTTAGACTGTGCAATAGTAGCATTCTTATAATAAAGAGAATGATAAAATCCAAACTGATGAGTAAAACGTGACTGCAGCTGAATTTATTATCTACTGCCTGTACCTACTCTGGATCACTTGAATACTTGATCATTGTTCTTCATAATTTATTAAAATTATTAGGGAAGATATGTATGAACATATTTAATTCTGCATTTAATTTTTGTAAGTATTTTATAATGTTTTAGTCATTTTATACAATTTTAAAATTAATGTTTTAGCATGCTGAAAATGCTAAAATTGTCTTTAAATACTTTAAATATTTTGATAGACTAAGTATTGTCATCATATACCCAATGTTTAGTTTCTAAACATTTCTAATCTCTCAATTTCTTTCTTATAGAATATAGGCAATGATTCTGAGTTATCAGTTACTTTTGTCAAGAGAATAAAGTATATGTTTTGCAGGTGAATAAATATTCCCCTTTTGATTTTCCAGCCACATCTTGTAGATTTTCAATCCCATTACCTGTACCATTAGTTTAAGTGGATTCTGAACACAGCAATACTGTTCCATGGCTGGCAATTTCCAGAATGTTTAGCTGAAACGTTACTGACTGACCTCTATTTTCTGTTCTTTAGCTCCTATATAAAATTATTCAAAAAGGTTTAGATTAGTTCAGAGATTTGAAGTGTTTTAGAATTGTGGATGATACTAATGTTTTATCTCATATTTTACTTTTATCTTTGATCATATTTATGTCTCACTCTCTCTTTACCCAGACACCTCAGTTCATTACAATTGCCATCTTTTATCTTTATTCTTTGGTTTATTGATTTTACTATAGTTTGTTTGTCGTGAACCACTCAGAGTTGGGTGTCATGCAATTTTTTTTAAAAAAAATATTATTATGTAGCTATAGGCTTTAAAAAGTATTCATTAACTGCAATTGATCCAAAGTAAGACTCCTACATTAGTAAGGTTAGATGAAGTAAGCTAGATCAGTGGTTCTCAACCTGTGGGTCGGGACCCCATTTGGGGTCGATCGACCATTTCACGGGGGTCGCCAAGCAAGGGTGTCCGCCATTTTTTTTGTCTGCCATTTTTTTGTCTGCCATTTTTTTCTCCTTTTCCGGCGGGTGCCTTACCTCCCTTGGGCTGGGCCAGCTGGTGGTCGGCCTGCTCCGTCTCTGCCGCTTGCCAGCTACGCCTCGGCCGGCGCAGGGGGCAGAACCACGCATGCGCAGTGCTCCCGGGCAGGGAAAGTCCTCGACTTACGACCGGTTGGGTAGTCCTCGACTTACGACCGGTTTAGTCCTCGACTTACGACCGGTTTAGTCCTCGACTTATGACCGGTTGGGGTCACGGCATTAAAAAGGTTGAGAACCACTGAGCTAGATGAAGGTTAGATGACGTAACCTACAGCTCCACCCTCATTGCGTCATCAGATAATCGCCCGGCCTCCCTCTTCAGGGTGACCCGCTCCCTCCTCCAATTGAGGGGGGG
>NW_015386339.1:292347-308775 GCF_001527695.2 Protobothrops mucrosquamatus
TTTAATTATATTTTAAAATTCGACAATTATTTAAATATTCCTTTTAATTAATTTTAAATTTGTATTGTTTTGTATGTATTTTAAATAGATTGTCAGCCGCCCTGAGTCCTACGGGAGAAGGGCGGGATATAAATCCAAAAAATAAATAAATAAATAAATAAATAAATAACTATTTTTAATAAAATATGTTAACTGGAAACACCAAGCATGGCATGTCTTTTCTCTATCTGAAAAAAGAATACTGTGATGTTGATACTAGTTATACTATTAAGACAGAAACATTTTAAGAAAACTTTTTTTAAAAAAAAATAGCCTATCTTTAATATAAATAGACTATTTTAGTATGGAATATGTTTTCACTCCATTTAAAATTATTCACATTTAAAGTTTTGCCTATATGTAACTTTTTCTGATGAAATTTGCACACTGATCATAATTATCTGCAGTTTAGAAAAGGTTGCAGAGGCGATTGCCTCAAAAAAGGTTTTTCTTTATCAGTGCAGTAATATGTATTCGAATTGGATTGCAACTACTGTCACAAAGCCAGCAGGGGCTGGTTCCTCACTGTTTCCAGACGGCCTTGTGGAGCTAAGACTAAATGCGTTTCAGCATAGATGGCCACCACAAAATTATACATTGGCTCCCGGCTGGCCTGGGCCAGGGCCAAGGCAGAGGGGGTCATTCCCTCACTGTTTCCAAGATGGCTTCACGGGCCACATGAAACCACTTCGCGGGCCGCATCCGGCCTCTGGGACTTGTGTTTGACATGTCTGATCTACAGTAAGGTATTACCATTCTGATCTTATGTAGTTTTATTTAGTAGGTTTTCCTTATCTGATGCTCCAAAATAATCAATCTGTGTCAGTCACTGGGATCAGAGGTTTAGTCTACCAAGCTTTCGGACTCCTGCTGGAGTCCATCTTAAGAGAACTTTTCTCTCACCAGAATGTGTGAG
Organism: Protobothrops mucrosquamatus; assembly: GCF_001527695.2. NCBI lineage: Eukaryota > Metazoa > Chordata > Lepidosauria > Squamata > Viperidae > Protobothrops > Protobothrops mucrosquamatus. The sequence continues at coordinate 293,303 of NW_015386339.1, forward strand.
AGAGAGGTTACCTGAGAATGGGCTCGAGAACAAGTCCGAAAGCTTGGAAGACTAAACCTCTGGTCCTGGTGAATGACCTAGACTGGATCCTGCAACATTATCCTGGAAGACATATATTTGCCTTCATTCATGATACTATATTAGAGCCATCTTTGCCAATCAAGACCATATTGACTAGAAATTGTAGAAATTAAAGTCCAATATATCTAGGAGACAATCAGAAAGACTATTAAGGAAAAGGAATAGTATTATTAAAGGTGTTGGGATTATCCTGAGTACTGTTTTTTTCTTATAAGCAATAACATAAGCTGGTCAGAGAAATTACAAATATTTTATGTCATACCTCCTGTAGTTCTTCCTACATTGCACAATATGCTATCATTTTATGTTGTAAAATATGTTATCATGTTAAGCCTGCTGTGATAGCCACTGAAAAGCCACATAAAAGGTCATATCTATTTCTACAATAATTTTCTCTCTTATGACTTGAGATCACCACATGGAAAAATAGATCAATAGATTGGCATGGAACAGGCTAGGTAATTTCTGTCCCCCATTCTTTGCTAAGTTTGAAAGATGGAATGTAGAGAAAAGGCAAGATCAATAGAGCTGAATGGTGTGATTTTGTTGAAATACAAAGATGGGAGATGGGGAGCTGACAATAATTACATAATTATAGAGCTGACTGAAAAAAATTCTTCCAGCCTTCTTGGTTAATGAGATGGTATCTGCAAGGTGCCTATTAATTTGACAGAAAATGGAAGGCTATAGCATATAATTATCTCGTGTTATAAAGGTATTGCATCCATAGTTTTTATACATGCAGACAGTAACTGTTCAAAAACAGAAAGCAATGTACCAGAAATGAAATAATATGGGAGAAATGCAAATGAAAGCACAGAAAAAAGCATGGCATGTCTTTTCTCTGTCTGAAAAAAGAATACTGTGATGTTGATACTAGTTATACTATTAAGACAGAAACATTTTAAGAAAACTTTTTTTTTAAAAAATAGCCTATCTTTAATATAAATAGACTATTTTAGTATGGAATATGTTTTCACTCCATTTAAAATTATTCACATTTAAAGTTTTGCCTATATGTAACTTTTTCTGATGAAATTTGCACACTGGTCATAATTATCTGCAGTTTAGAAAAGGTTGCAGAGGCGATTGCCTCAAAAAAGATTTTTCTTTATCAGTGCAGTAATATGTATTCGAATTGGATTGCAACTACTGTCACAAAGCCAGCACTATTTTCATCTTTCCCTATTGCAGTGAAATCAAAACACATATTCATGGTCTTTTAAAAAGCTAATTGAGTCAGCCTGCTTGAACACATTTTTACCTCAAGATGGCATTGCTGCTTTTAACAGCACAATATTCTATTGGATTGAATATTTCAGTGCAAATGTTTTGGCTTAGCTAAGTAAAGCAGTTGGAAAAACAGAAATGTGTACTCAGTTTCTATAAATCTGCACATATCACTTAGATGATCCAAAGAGTTTGTGTGAAACAACGCTTTTCAAAATGTAATTTGTAATTTTAATATATAACTTCTTGAATTTCTTATATCTTACAAAACTGACCACACATTTCCATGTTACTGTATATCATATTATTATGTTCTTTCTATACATCTTTACTGCTGCTACCCAGGTTTTTCATGCCAAATGCTAAATAAATAAATAAAATTTAAAAATGTGCTAAGACTATTTAGTACTGATTTTTGGGGAGTCTCAGAGGTTCAAGATATTCCTTTGTTAGATGTAATGTAACTCATTTCATCTCAAAGATAGATGGAATAAGCAATAATTTACAGAATAATTTTTGCAGAATATCATTCTCCTGAGGTCAGATTGGCCCTGACCTTGATGGCCTTCTGGAATGGTCTGAAGCCCTAGCTTTGTCATCTGCCCTAGGATCAGAGAATGATTGGAGCCCATAAAATGGCTGCAATGTTCTTGAACTGTGCTCTCACGGTTCTTGTACTGTCTGGGTTTAATTATTTTTAATATTTGCACTGTTTATATGACTGTTTTATTATTTTGATACTGTATTATGTTTAAATTGTAAGCTGCCCAGAGTCATGAATGTGAGGTGGGAAGGTATATAAATTGAATGAGTGAGTGAGTGAGTGAGTGAGTGAGTGAGTGAGTGAGTGAGTGAGTGAATGAATGAATGAATGACATTTGGAAAACAACTTTGTTGTTGAAAACTGTGATACTGTCAGCCTGGTGAACTATTCCAGAGACGAATCACACTCACATTATAAGCATGTACTATAAGTGCATATTATATAAGCTTATATTATAAGCACACTCAGTATTAGCTCTAAGCTTATTATAAGAATACACACACACACACACACACACACACATGCATATGCATATACATATACATATACATATACTAATAAATAACAAAAAGTGAACACCAGGGAAATTTAAAATCATTAAAAGTTTTAATAAAACATTAAAAATTTTAAAATTTTAAAAGATTATAAAAGAGACCTAGCTTTCATTGGTTCCTACCAACATCATCAGGGCATAAATAATTCAATGGGAGAAAGCATTTATACACCAGCCAATGCCTGCGCCCGACTCCTAGACCTTGTAATATATCCAGTAAAGTTCATTAAACGCCATGGTGCACTACCTAGACCCCCCAGTGATCTACAGACGGGGGTTCTACCTTCCCAGATGACACGTATTACCCTCCCATATGTTAGCAACGTCTCGGAGGCCACAGCCAGAATACTGGCACCTTATAACATCGTGGTAGCGCACAAACCCAGCCGGACGTTGCGCTCATGTATTATGAGGCTAAAAGACCCACTCCCCATGGCAGAGAAATCTGGAGTGGTATACATGATTAACTGTAGCAACTGCTCCAATAATTACGTGGGTGAGACTTCTAAGAGGGTCATAACTAGAATTCAGGAGCATAAATTGGCCATAAGAAGAGGGGAACAATATTCCCAAATTCTGACACATATGGTAGAGTCTGGTCACAGATTTGATTTTGATGGGGTGAAGGTGATTGCCAGTGATGCTACTAAGAATGGTAGACTGCTTAAAGAAGCCTGGCTCTCGGGTGATGAGTCGATCAATCGGCATATAGATCTGCGCCCGGCGTATTGTACCTGAGGGCATGGGAGGCTTGTAATAGGTCGTTATGGGATAACCAAAATAATAACAACAATCCCACCGCCACACTGGAGAGGATCAGCACCTATGGGAGTAGTGACCAACGATTCAAGACCTTTAGGGCCAGGAGGATTAAAGCACATCCATCATGAACAGTAGAACCGGTTGGTATTGGAGATCGAGCCAACACAACATCGGATACCACCATGCGTTGCGAGAGACGTTCAGAGGAGGAGATGGGATATGGGACCGTGGATTCCCATACCTACCTGACGAGATCGCATTCGTGTTTGTGTGATGCGGCTGATGACTCGGTAGGATCTATCCTGGTAAACGCACGAGAAGGGAATGATTGCGAGATCTTCCCATTGGGAGCTATTACGTGCCCTCAAATAGGGGTGCGGCGGACCAAAGGGGACGAAAGTAAGCTTATGGAACTACGACCCAGAGTGAGCCTCACGAAGGGGAATAATGAGCTCCTTGCAAAAACTACCCCCCATGAAGGTATACATGGAGGAAACGATCGGGAGCTCCCCCCGCTCAGGACTGGTACATGCCCTCGAAAGGCAGCACGGCAGACAGAAGGGGGTGAGGGTATGGTTGCTGAATCAAGATCCGGACTGTGCCTTGAGAAGGGGAAGGAGGAGGGACAACATCTTGACGAGGCACGGGGGTGGCCACCCCCAAGTGCGATTGACATAGATGAGGCCACTTACAGGAGTGCTCAGCTTAATCAGTGCTACGAACTGAGGTCTACCAAAAAGGGGAGGACAGGTGTTACTAATGATTACGGTAGCAGTGAAATCCGGGGAGTAGAGTTGAAAGGAAAGTTTGGTGATGGGAGTGAATGCAGGATACCTCAGATAGAATCCCCAAATGACTATCGCAATTGTGGCTTGGGAAAGGGATCTATTGGCCATCTTAAAGGAGAGGAGAAGAAAAAACATCATGATTGCAATGGTTGTGGGTTGAATTGGAAGAAGGACAGGCACCTCCCTATTTTACAATCACGGAGCAAGGGGAGGGTTAATGGCCATGGGAACGTAGGCAAAGGAAGTGAGGAGGAGTTAGTCATGATGAACACAATGATTGACCGACCGGGACCTATTACAAGGTCTAGGAGTCGGGCGCAAGCATTGGCTGGTGTATAAATGCTTTCTCCCATTGAATTATTTATGCCCTGATGATGTTGGTAGGAACCAACGAAAGCTAGGTCTGTTTTATAATCTTTTAAAATTTTAAAATTTTTAATGTTTTATTAAAACTTTTAATGATTTTAAATTTCCCTGGTGTTCACTTTTTGTTATTTATTAGTATGGATATACCCAGGGATCACTCATCTATTTTTAGTGTTATTTTTAATATATACATATACATATACATAATAAGCATATGGATGGATGGATGGATGGATGGATGGATGGATGGATGGATGGATGGATGGATGGATGGATAGATAGATAGATAGATAGATAGATAGATAGATAGATAGATAGATAGATAGATAGATAGATAGATAGATAGATAGATAGATAGATAGATATCAGAAATAAATTTACTAGGGTTCTACTTCCATACTTTGTCAACTAATCTCCACTAGCAAAAAACAGTACAAGATGAAAAGACATAGTAAATCATTGCAATAATTATGTTTCCATGAAAAGCTTTACAGCATATGAGAGTAAATTGCTTCATAAATCTATCCTTTATGTAAGCCAAAAAACATTCATAAGAAAGATTTGCAAGTAATAGAATAAATAGCTTTCTGAAACACGAGTTTATCTTTCAAAACTTTAAATCATAGGTCGATGCTATCTGTGAAATGTCATAATAATAAAATGACTCCAAGAATCAACAACAAACATTCTAAGAGCAACGTGTAAAATTGAAAGCAAACTAACAGCATGTTGCTCAACTGAAAGTGCTATCACACACTGCTTTCATGAAGAGATGACCTGTGAACAGAAACAACTGGATTTCACATCCAAGTGTCTTGTTATTGCTGAGCAGAGATACCTTTTAACAGGATTTATGGACTGCCCCATGGGATCTCTCGCAGTTAAAAGCAGTCAAGTTTAAAATACCGTTTTGTCTTCAGGCATTCACACAGATTTATGAACAAGATTCTGCATGAATAACTATCTTGTATATACACATAATCATAACATCAAATGAGAAATCAATACAGGCAACATGCTGACCATACAGTTTGCTTTTTTATTTTTATTTATTTTTTTCATATGAATCACTGCAAAAAACACTGCAAAAAATGAGGATGTCCATTAAATTAAATTCTATCAATTCTGATGAATTTCTAAATTACAAATTAAGTTCTTAATCAATATGAGATCATATCTGAGCTAGATATTAATATTAAATCAACTACTTACACTGCAAATATTACTAAAGCATGCCACTTAACGGCCTGAAGATTAACAAAGTATTCCCTCAGAGTCTTTCAGATGAGTCTGTTACTCAGGGGTTTTAAAACTTGGCAACTTTAAGACTTGTGGACTTCAACTCTCAGAACTCCTCAGCCAGCTGAAGTCCACAAGTCTTAAAGTTGCCAAGTTTGAAGACTCCTGCTGTTACTCACTGTGGGATACAAAGAATCAGAGCAAATTTTACATTATGAAATACAACTTGGCTATTGGTCACATTCTCTACCAAAATTTCAGGAAGTATTCACTCCAATGCACACAGAATCACTGCAATATAAACTTCAGAAGACATCACATGGCAATCTGAATTGTAAATCTATATGGTGCTATGTGGTCCAAATGTAATGGCTGGAATCAATCCCCGTGGAGATCCCATCATTTCCAAAGATGCTTTACGAATCTTCACATGGATGGGAGTGTAGGTTTTTTCTTGGATTTCTTTCCCCAGAAATCATCAAAAAAGAGCCAGTAAGGAATAAGTATTCTCAGTGGTCATAGAAATAGGGTGAGAGATGAAAAAGTAAATCAAAATATTGAGGAAGGGGACTAGCTTGCTCGGAGGAAAAGATGGCTAATCTCTGAATCAAGAAATACTTTTTTTATAGCAGAATATTTGGTGCAAATTTTAAATTATTATTTAGTTATTGTTAATTGTGACAAACATCTCTTATTCTATCAAAGGAGTTCACATAAAATCAGTGCATGTAGGTGTGGAGTAATAACATTTTTCCCTGGTATATCAACTGTCCTTACTGAAAACAATATGAAAGAATTATCAGAAATGGGAGAAAAAAAAGAGACATTGTATCTTAACTTCCTATCTATGTGGGAATACACAACATTTTTGCTGTCTTAGGCCAGTAGCTGTATAATAGAAAAAAAATTTCCAGAATCAGAGACTAATATTTCCAATGAGTTTGAGCTATAACACCTCTGCTATATTGGTACCTGTTTCGTCCGATAGCTGTGTTCTAAGAAAGTGTCTGGCTCATAGTCTATTAAATATACAATTAACTTAGTATCATATTTATTTATTTATTTATTTATTTATTTATTTATTTATTTATTTATTTATTTAATTGAATTTTTACCCCGCCCTTCTCCTTGCGGACTCAGGGCGGCTGACAGCCTGATAAAAACAAATACAAAAAATACCCCAATACTATCGTTAAAAAACATAATTAAAATGAAATATTAGATTTGGCCTTTGTTAATTTAAAATTGTTTTTAAAACCNACGAGTCCCTCCCAACACCGCCCGCGCGGCCGCATTCTGGACTAACTGGAGCCTCCGAGTGCTCCTCAAGGGAAGCCCCATGTAGAGAGCATTGCAGTAGTCCAGGCGGGAGGTGACGAGGGCATGGGTGACTGTGCGCAAGGCGTCCCGGTCCAGAAAAGGCCGCAACTGGTAAATCAGGCGTACCTGATAAAACGCCTCCCTGGTCACGGCCAACAACTGGTCTTCCAGTGTCAGCCGTGGGTCCAGGAGGACCCCCAGATTGCGTACCCTCTCCGAGGGAGCCAAAATTTCGCCCCCTATAGTCAGCGATGGAGTCAGCTGACTATGCCGAGGCGCCGGCAGCCACAGCCACTCAGTCTTGGAAGGGTTGAGCCTGAGTCTGTTCCTCCCCATCCAGACCCTTACGGCCTCCAGGCATCGGGCCATCACGTCAAGGGCATCATTGGGGTGGCCTGGGGTGGAAATGTACAGCTGAGTATCATCAGCGTACTGATTTAACTGCTACACTGATAATTCTGTAACTAGAATTCTTCCCACAAAACAGTTGATCTGGGTGCTCACTCACACACACACACACACACACACACACATTCCTTCTCCAACTCACCCAATATCTCTCATATACCCTTGCGTACTTTCCCCACAATGCATTGCACCCCTGCACCCACTCCATGACCCACACTGCACCTCTTGTGCACCCTCACCAACTTGTGCCACCCCACACACCCTCGCAAACCATGTGGCATTTCCCTTTGCACATGTAAGCACCATTCCTGACTCATGTACTACATCTCTCACATTCTCACACAACCTCCATGGTTCGGGTAGCACTTGTGCATCCCCTTGCACTCTTGTGCATCTTACTCAAGCCTCTCCTATACCCCTCCCTTACCGCCATGCTCCATTCCCCACTCAGCAGCAGTCACTTTACCTACTTGTGGGTCTGGGACTTGCAACTTCCTGCTGGCTTCCCCACTGACTTTGGTTGCAGGAAGTTGCTTTGCCCAATAGTCGTGGGATTCAGTTGATGATAGCAGCTGGGACTGCAAGAGTTACCATTGGTAGATGATGCAGTTGTGTTTTATGATTGTATCACTTAGTGATGGAAATTCTGCCCCCAATTGCCATTGTAAGTTGGGTATTTCATATCTCAAGAACTATAAAACAGATACATCCAAGGCTCCAGACTGGATCCTGTAACATTATCTGGGGACATGTATATTTGCCTTCGTTCATGAAATATATCCAACATATTTAGGGGATGCTAAATTCAGAAAACTTAAGGCATATTAAGTATTGTGGAAATAAGTTCAGAATTACATCATTTTTGAACGGTATGTGTGCAAAAACATATTAGCTTTCTATATTAGGGCAGTGCAGTGCCTTTCAATTCTGGGGGAAAATGTTTTATAATTTGAAAAAAATGAAAGGAATTGAACAGTCACAAAAGCTGAAGACCTTTTACTAAGAACAAAATGGAGCAAGTGCATTACAGAAAGTGAATGAATATTATCTTTTCCTTCATTGGTGTATGCTATTAAGCAGATTGATTTATTGTCCCCAAATCTGACAATATTTTTTTTAAGTTGTAAGCAGGGTTTATTCATTTTGTAAGTAACTATAAGGAATTGCATCTGGCTGTTTGATATTTTAACTCTATGCATTAGTGGGTTTTTTTCTGGCAACCGTTAAGATTCCTAACTGAGGCTAAACTGAACATTGAGATAAAGACTCTTGAAACTCTCATAAAGCCTTGCAATACAAGAACTTTACAAGCAGACAAATGACACAGAGATGCAACATGTGTAGCTCTCCCAAATTTCCCATTAGACAATAGGCCCATGCTACTACGGACTTTAGCCTCATTCAGATAATATAACTATTTATTAGATTTGTTAATGCTGCACAATCTTAACAAATCAAATAAAGAAATCAATAAAATGTTAAATTGCAGTTTATATATTTAGAAAACATATATTGTCTTTAAAATAAAAAATAAAAATATCAATTAAACAATAAAATCACCACATTAATCATAACAGTAAAGAAGTACGAACATTATATAAAATTAGTTTTCATCACATAGAACACACCTCTACAAAAATATTCAAACTAATAAAAACAATAGCAAGTATTCCAGATTACAGCCTTTGTACCTGAAAACCCACTGTACGGCAAGACAGATGAATTTGTCATTTCTAAAAAGGAATTTGAAATGACCAATGGTATTTCCCACTTCTTCTCCAACTCTAGCACACATGCTGATCTCTGCTGTAAAACTAAGCAATAAAATGCATGTAACCTTGTAAGGATCTATATTTTTCCTATGTTGATTTTTGAATGCCAAAGAAAAAAACAGATCAGCTTTTGCCACCTAGAATGGTTTTGGAATGTACTTAATGTCAGGGTCCAAATCGCTGTTCACAAGCAATATCTCTTCATCAGTTTCATTCTTCTTACTGAATAATACACTAGCTGATCATTTAAAATGCAAAGCAAGAAATGAGTTTTATTTATGGTACAGTTTTCAGCGGTTTGCTACAGATACTGTTTTTGTGACAGCTGAGTTTGAGAGAAAGTTTATTCAGATTTTGCTACGAATCTGATCGTACATTGTGCAAAGTGTCTATAACACAGATTATTCAGAAAAATTGAGTCCCGCTGCTACGATTCTTTGCTTTCAGCATATAGTGGAAAGTGAAGGTATTTCTAATTAAGAAAGGACAGAAAAGGGCAAAAACAATGTACAAAATGTTTATTAAGTTTTTGTTATAAGTTCCTACCTGTGGGTCAGAAAGACGAGATAGGTCGGGATACAGGTAGAATTTTATTCCTTCAGAGGCCCCAGGTAATGTTACTCCTCGAATCAGTAGAACCAACAACATGACGTATGGAAATGTAGCCGTTACATATACAACCTATGAAAAAAGAGGGAGAAACCAAAGAACACATCATTTTACCAATGATCGCCTATTTTATGTCACGTAATATCCTTATGTCCATAAAACATTTAACAAGTGAATGTCTACAGCAGGATAAGACAGTTAGCTATCTTGATATTTTTGGATTAAAATTCTCCAGATTCCTCGCCTTTGCCCACCTTGGTTCTTCTGAGGGAAGCTGAGTGCAAAATACCTAAAGGAAGTGGTGTCTTGGGAAGGGGGAGGAAAGGATGTCAGATTAATAAAAAAGCACAATCACGTGTTGTGAGACAACTCCTACCACCTTTCTAAGGCAACCTGGTATTGCATACCAAAGGAGTGGGATGGTGCTGCTTTGATCATTTTGAGGAAAGCTTCCGATTCTTCAGGAGCAATTCTTTTAAACAGTCATGGCACAAAAAGAGCCAGTATTATCCCTAGGGTCCACATCCAGGCTTTCTTCTGACTGCTTTTAACCAACAGGAAATGCAACAGAGGTCTCACTTTCACCAAATCAGTAACAAAATAACAAGCAGATCCAAGAATTCCACACCACTGCTAAATCAAAACTGGAATTAACACAGTAAATTTATGTAGAAAAGAGTACAGATAGTCCTCACTTAGTGATCACTATTGGGACTGCTCACTCCATTTCTAAGCAAAACATCACATGAAAGTGATGGACTTACAGTGTCACTTTTGCCACAGTTGTTAAGCAAACCACCCACAGTTGTGAGAATCATGTGATTGCAACTTGTGCTTTTATCAGCAGCTAAACCATTGATTCTACTTTTCAGAAGTCAGTTATGAAATGCGCAAGTGACAATAACGCAACCGTGGGATGCCGCAATGATGGCAAATGCCCACTGGTTTCAAAGTGCTCAAATGTTAATCACGGGATGGTAGGGCCATAAGCGTAGGACTGGTTGTAAAGTTACTTTTTCAGCACTATCACAACTTCATGATGGTCATTAAGTGAGGCCAATCTGCAGTAAAAAGCTATTTCAGAGCTACGTATTTTTTGTGAAATAGGCACTTCACATGTAGGAGAGCATATGATGGGTCTCTGTTTAAATAATTACAGATTTGCATCTTCTTCCAGTCTTGCACATCTGCTTCATAAGCTTTTTCCCAATGCAAGTACATGAACAGCCACCCTGTCTCCCCTTTTTCTAGTGATATAAGTGACAGTATATGAACATCTAACATGGCGCACAGCATTTCTTTCAAAGATGTTGTAAGGCCTTGGTTTATTCGCACTGTTATCTCTTTACATAATTTCAAACCAAACACGCAGAAGTTTTCAAATGTGATTCATGCTGTTAATTGTGAGCTGAAGTTACATTTTTATGAATAGAAACAAGTTTATAAATAAATAACATTTAAAAAAAATATTATGGCAGGGTTAATATGAATTAAACAGATGGCTAAAAACTTTGGCTTTGAGGCAAAATATTACATATTTTTTTAGTCTCATGCAACTAACTCTCTTTTTCAGAAACCTCTCTCTCTCTCTCTCTCTCTCTCTCTCTCTCTCTCTCTCTCTCTCTCTCTCTCTCTCTCTCTCTCTCTCTCTCTCTCTCTCTCTCTCTCTCTCTCTCTCTCTCTCTCTCTCTCTCTCTCTCTCTCACCCCAAAGCTGCAGGGTGTCTCTCCAAGGAAGAAAGCTGATTTACTATATTTGATGGTAGCCCACAACCCCCTCGTTATCTGTCTGTCTGTTCTTCTGTCCATCCATCCATCCATCCATCCATCCATCCAATCATACACTCACACTTACATATACAATACATTTTAACTTATCCTGCTTCATGATGATTTAAACAAAAATATCAATACAAGTAAACATTACATAGACTTCCCAGTCCACCATCTTTGCAAAATGTTAGCAAGGGGCCAAGGTGTTTCATAATGTCCCTCAGGGTTCATGACATGAGGACTCACAGAAGCTTCTTTGGGGACTTAAAGGGCAGATGATTCCAATTGGAAGACATGATCCTGCAAAGCACATGGGTACTAAATTTTATAAGGCTTAACAATTAAAACAACTATCTTGAAAGCCTCTTGGCAGCAACGTTTGTTTGTTTGTTTGTCTGTTTGTTTGTTTAACTTATTTGCCATTCACCTCATATCGAAATGACTCTGGGCTTCTTACAGCATTAAAACATTAAAATCCTAATTGATAAATATTTCTAAAGCAATAAAAATGAAAATCACAATCAAAATAAAATTATCATTAAAAGATGGGAAGGGAACAAGATGTTCATCAACCATCTCCAGTATGATTCTTCCCCATTGGGGTCCCAAGCCGTCTGGCAGAGCCAGGTCTTCAGACTGTTGCGGACTATCAGAAGGGTAAGAGTTAATCTCACTTCAGGGATAAGACGTTCCAAAGGGCAGAAGCTGCCTTCTCTTGGACCCTGCCAGCCAGAATTCCTTATGGGATGGGACCTGCAGCATGCCTCCTCTCCCTGCACAGGTGGGGGCCAGTCCCAGTAGGGTGAGATGGTTCCTCAGGTAACCTGGATCCATGCCATGTAGGGCTTTAAATGCAATAACCAACACCTTGAATTGCACCCAGAAGCAGACCAGCCAACAGTGCAAATTGTGGACTAGTGGTGTAACATAGGTCACCCTAGGGACCCCAAGAACTGCCTGCACAAGGTGAAACTTCCAAATGCTCTTCAAAGGTAGTGAATGTAATGACCCCACCATATCAAACTCTTGGACCTAACTTCTCTTATCAATAGTCAGGTCACTGTACAGTAGTTTTATCAGTTGCAGCTTCAAATTATTTTTAATAGCAGTCTAAACTAAAATACATTGCCATTAGTCCAATGGAGAGTGATGATGATGGTATCAATTACTGTGGCAAAGGGCATCTTGATGCAAAAAATTCTACAAATAGCATATCAAACAAGGTTGGGCAAAAGCCACCCTGGCCATAGCCTACATCTGCTGCTCCAATGTTGTACCTATTCCTCCTGCACCAACCCTATCTGCTATCATTTGCCTAAGTAGTAGGTGAACCAAAACAAAAAAGTACTTCCCACATACAGATGGGTCTTGCTCACAAATGGATCAGTAGATGATAATAACCATACCTCCCATTCTTTCCCATCATGATCCCAATGTAGGTAATCAACAGGATCTGCTAGGAGTGACTCTTCCCCTGAAACTCTACCTCTCTAATATGATTGGGTAGAGAGGGAGTCCCCAACCTTTAAGGGGTAACATTTTAGGATTGTAACACTTTAAATCTGAGCCCAGTACATTAAAGTTATGCTACAATATATACTATGCTATATTACATTATGACAATTACTTGCTGCTGCTGTGCTATCTCTACTTTCTACAAAGGATACAACCTTTGTCCTTTGAGTCTTCTTTTGATGATGTGGAACATGATGCTATTGCTATTATGGCATTCAGTACAGTTCTTTTTAAGGTTGGGCAAGGGACCATCTGTCTCCCATTATATCTGCCCAGCCAATTCGATCCTGTAGGGTTCACACATTCTAAGTTCCTTAAAAAATGTCATCTCTCTTGGGACCCCAAAACTTTGCTGTAGCAAAGGAATGAGGTTGCCCCTGAGATCTGGAGGACCCCCATTCTGCTGTTGTCTAAATGAACTGTGCAGACTGGTTCTTCGCCCAGGCTTTCAGTAAGAGAGAGTGATATACCTCATTTTATCATATTTGCCATCTTGAATCTTTATATTTTATTATTATTGTTATTATTATTATTATTATTATTATTATTATTATTATTATTATTATTATTGTTGTTGTTGTTGTTATTGTTGTTGTTGTTGTTGTTGTTGTTGTTGTTTCATATGGCAGCTTTTCAAGTACTTCAATACATACACATCCAAGTTTGGAAGACTTTGGATATTTCCTGAAGCAGTTTTATCAGGTTTCAAGCTTTTATGGCTGCTTCATGGGTTTATGAAGCAGATCCAGGAAGTAAAGCTCACAAATAAAGCATCTCACAGAATTATATGCACAGTCCTTATTGTTATTTTTCCTGCATACATCTCAATAAACAGTAGACACTGCCTATGCTTTTATTTTTAAAACTTTTCCACAACATGTCAACCCTCTCTGAATAAAATTAGAACAAAACAGTTTCTAATTACACTACATCCTGCTTTAATTGCTTCTAATTGCTTGATGTACAAATTTGCATATCAATGCCTAAAATAGTTCTTCCATTGCTATGTCACAGCAACATCCATGTCTACATTAAAGAAATAAAGTAAATATGAAGACTTTTCTACATCTGCTGGAACAGTTTAATTAAAAACTAATCTGTGATCAGAAATCATAGTCCACCGCATGCAAAAGGAGCAGATTTAACCTTGGAGGCCCAGTTCAGAAGACAAGAATCACTGTAACCATATGGTATACTTTCCAGCTAGCTAAGAGAATAGGAAGCACTTAGCATGGTGAATTTAGCTGCAAAAGTTAAAAATAGATTTCTTGTGCTCTCCTTACAATACAAGATGTCAGTTCAATCTTCACAGACTATATCACTGAAGCTTGAAAGCAAACTGAGTCCAGAACACAGAACCATCTACCACAAATTCAACTCCATTGCTTTGCTTTTATCATGCCCATAAATCTTCTGGTGTTCAAATAATATTCCTTTAACCTTAGTCACTTACATTTGATTTTACATGTATGCGATTACAGACATAAAATACTGTTCCTAAAAAAAATGATAACAGAAACTCTCCATTTCATGAATTATTATTCCAGATACTGGAAAATAAATTACATGAGTCCAAATGGACAGAACTACAGGAACCAATGAATGCATTTCCCCATTGCTTTATCTTTTTTTCTATTTCAAGTCTTTGTCACTGAAAAAAAAACTACTGTCACCTTCTTCTTCCCCTAATGTTTCTGGCTTGGCTATCAGCTTTTTGGAATGGCTCTGCCCCCATCTGCAGTAAAGATCCTTATCTAGGTAAGTCCTGTCTGGAGAATTCTGCCAGGTCTGTCCTCACAATGGGATTAAGAGAGAAGCAGCAGGAGATGCCTGATTTTCTGTCCGGGCAGGGAAGACAAAAGGTATAAACAAATAGATCTCATGGGAATACTAAGATGGGATGTTTATGTTTAAGTGGTCACAAGCTCCTGGATGACTTGAACTATATTTAGCTTTTTCTCTAAGGTGTATGATTTTCTAAGTGACACAAAAAGAAGAGATTGCTCCCTCTAACATGCCACCTCCACACATTTAATTACTTTGTTAGATAATAGCACCATTTGGGAGATACAGCTGGATGGTACTTTTCAAAAACTGCTATCCATATATCACATCTTTTTTTATCACAACACTACTTTGAAACAGCTCTTTCCTTCAAGTACAGGTTCTTTCGTATCACAGGGTATAATGCACAATCCTTGATGCAATGGACGATTTGGGAATGGCCAGTCTAGAGAAAAGAAGGATTAGGGGGGACATGATAGCAGTATTCCAGTATTTGAGAGGCTGCCCCAAGGAGGAGGGGGTTAATTTATTTTCCGAAGCACCAGAGGGCGGACAAGAAACAATGGGTGGAAACTAATCAAGGAGAGAAGCAACCTGGAATTAAGGAGAAAATTCCTAACAGTGAGGACAATTAAAAGGTGGAAAAGCTTGCCTTCAGAAATCATGTGTGCTCCATCACTTTTTAAGAAGAGACTAGACAATCACTTGTCTGAAATAGTATAGGTTCTC
>NW_015386339.1:308994-330387 GCF_001527695.2 Protobothrops mucrosquamatus
AAAATAAAATAAAATAAAATAAAATAAAATAAAATAAAATAATAAAATAAATAAAATAAAATAAAATAGTGCATTAGGAAACTTAATCTGATCCATTTTCAGCATAAGTGGATTTGGAATACCCCATGAACCAAGAACTGGCTTGGCGAAAGCAGGTGAAAAATCACAACTCCAGTTCAGCCAGGGATATCATCTAAATTAAGGAACAGTTGGTTCTGAAAATCATTAATTATGTTATCCCTTCAGTATGAGAAAATCATAGTAATTAATTAATTTACTCAGGAACTGAAGAAATATGGAGCAGTAGCTTGATATCTGTCTTCAGAGTGGATATAGATGCTTAGTGAATTTTTTTTTCCTAATTGCACTCCTTTTTAATATTGCAGTGGGATACACAGATAATTAAAACAGTTTAAGAGCTTTATTAGTCAAGAGCCAGTGAGGTTTAAGGGTTAGCAAGTTCTAGTCCTTTCTTAGACGTCAAAGGCAGCTGGATAACCTTGGGCCAGTCATCCTGTCTCAATGGCAGGACATATATTATGTCCACAGCATTTCGCTGTTGTACTAATTTAGTCACTTTATCAAAGAATGAAATAAGATTGGTTTGGCATGATCTGATTTTAATAAATCCGTGCTGGCTACTAGTTATAACTTTATTTGTTTCTAGATGTTCACAGATCTATTTTTTTATTTTTTTAAAAAAATAAGCAGATGTAAATTCTGAGAATTTGAAAAATACATAATGAGATTTCCATATTATTAAAAATCTCAGTGAGGATTTATAGTAGATTAAATTAACTGTTTTCTCATATCAGTTACTAGATCAGATACATTAACAGAAACACTACTTTTCAGACAGGAAATACATAAACATCTCAAGCTGGATCTTCCTAATTATGGCATGCTTTTGCTCAGATAGGCAAAAAAGTGATTGAAGCAAAAATAATTATAGTTCGTCCCTAGCATAGTCTTTTTGAGCCCACTACTGAAGAGGAGGTTGCTGAAGACCTTTGAAATGGTAAAGATGAGTAAGTAAATGAACTTTATTGTTTGTAGAACTAGCAAAAAAATTAATATTTTCAAAAATGGTTTCCATTTATATATTTTTAGATAACCAGAGAGCTATGGTGGCACAGTGGTTAGAATGCAGTAATTCTGCCCACAGCCTGGAGTTCAATCCTGACTGGCTCAAGGTTGACTCAGCCTTCCATTCTTCCGAGGCCGATAAAATGAGGACCCAAATTGTTGGGGGCAATATGCTCATTCTGTAAACCACTTAGAGAGGGCTGTAAAGCATCATAATGTGGTATGTGTCTAAGAGCTAAGTACTATTGCTAACCATCTTTCTGTACTCTATGGTTTAATTAAATAATAAATAATTAAAGATTAGACATTTTTAATGAAGAAATTTACCTTGCTGGAAGATCATATTTATATCAGTCTTCCCAGCATGATGCCCTTTAGTTGTGTTGTGAATTCAATTCCCAGATTCCCAGATAGCCAATAGGACTTCTAGCAATTGCTAGAATTGTTCTTGCAACATGTCTAAAGGTTGTCATGGTGAGAAAAGAGTATCAATATGAAAAAAATGTGTAAAAATACCTAAATAGCTAATTAGTTATATAGCTTCCATACATTATTACTCCTTTAAACATTGATGTCACTCTTTTTGATTTGCTTATCAAAAATGATGTTTCTCAAAACTGCATATTGAAACAGTTAACATAAAAACATAATAAATCTCAATTCTTGATGATCCATAAATGGTAGGCCAAATTAACAAAACAGATAAACACACAAATACACAAAACTACATACACACATTTTACTAGCTAAGGTTCACAAAGCCTAGTTAAATTTAGCAGCCATTTGTGCATCAATGCCTCCTCTTTTCCAAGAAATTTGACACATAATATCAGTTTCTGTGCATCTTGAAACATCAATGAAGATTTTGGAACAAATAAACCAGAGTATATGTTTGGTCTCCACTCACTGATTTCTTGGTATCTAACAGTCATTCAAACCTTTTAAGATTAAGATTATCATGACCAAGTAAACTAATCATGATGAATATTCCAAGTCATGGTAGCCTAGCATGCAAATAATAGTATTTCTATCACTTCACATATATTTTGAGTCACATTTTAAGTATAAACTATATTAGCATTAATAATGTTTATTTGATATCAATATATTCCTCATTTGTTATCTGATTACTTTTCCAAGCTGGTTTTAATAGCCTTTAAAATTTAATAGAGAAACAATGTTGTAAACATTTAAAATAATGTTCAAAGTAAATATTTATATTACACGGGATTTCACATTTTCTATTTGATACATAAAACCATCTCACCCATGAGTATTTGGGTGGTAAATGCCAGTGCTGAAATTGAGTGATATCACTATATTAAGAACAGAAACTCATTATCAGATATAGAAAAATATCTGATTTCTAAATGGTGATACCTCCATTTTCAAACTGGGAATGACATTGAGCATAGGAACCAGAAGTTTTGTCACACACATAAAAAAGCATGTGTCATGATATTATGATGACAAATCCATTCCTTACATATATTTGTGTGGTTTAGCAATGCATGTACTAAAGGAGCAGAGTATGCACTATATGGTACATTTTATTATTTGCCCCTGCCTTACTCTTCCATTGATTCCCATGATTTGAGAATATCAAGCTATCCATTGTTAAAGTCCTTATTATAATTTCAGTTTGAAGCTTCCATTTAGATTTTCTTTGTTGCATGCCAAAAATCATTCAGCTTTCTCTAATCTGCATATAATTAACACATTGATCAGCATGCTCAAAGTGCCTGCAAAATGTTCACTGCAACTTGTTTAAATACTCACATGTAATTATATTTATATGAAAGGATACAGACAATGAAGATTGAAAGTAGATTATTAGTAAATAGGCAGTCATATGTTAAAATGACATACTATTTTCTGTTTTTCTTTTATTTATATATCATGGATTAACTTATTTCATTATTCTTCATTATTTTCACTATATTATAGAAAACAGGGAGAGTAGAACTTTGGATAATTGAAATCACTGCTTGCTTACACAAAGGGGGAAATTCCAGCTAAATAAGTTGGAACACAGTTTACACTGTGTTTATCCCAAGCACACAGACTCACATGTAATGTAGTAATAACCTCAGAGTTTCCCTATGCCTGCATTTTTATAGCTAAACAAATCCAACTGAAATTTTAGGTTAAAACTGCATTTCTTTTCATGTCTATTAGACTGAACTCTAATTAGTTTATACAGTGGGATGCCAATTTTAAAAAGCTATTTGAGACAAAGAAACAAGTTGGGATTGTGGTGGTGGTGGTGTGTGTGTGTGTGTGTGAGAGAGAGAGAGTAAAAGTTTCTATGTATTATTGCAATTCAGTGCAGATTGCAATTGAATGAAAAAGTGTTCTAGACTTGCACAACGATTTCCATGATTTCCACAATTAGCAGCTCAGAGATATCCTTAAGGTTTCAGCAGTGAGTTAAGAGAGAGAGGATGAGAGATAATTTTTTTCAGTATTTTAAAACTTCAGAGAAGGCTGGAAAGCCTAAAACTCTGCATGCATCTCATGAATGTTCTACTTTCCTTTTCTGAATACAGAGATCAATCTTGGGCTGCATGTTAAAGCCTCACTATGAAGGACCATTCTCCTCTCTTACTTCAACCCAAAACAAAAGACACTTCAGGAGATATAATCATTGCTGCCTAGTTCCTTTTCCTAAAGCCTCACAATGGCCCTCAGTTCTTTTTTCTTTTTTTCCTCCCGCACATCTTTATTTTCTTCAGCTGTCCCTTTTTCACTTTCTTTATGCTTCATTGAATCTATTAGAGGCTTTATATAGTCCACTATTGAAAAAATAAGTTTTCTGTGTGGAACCACTGACTGAGTCTTAACTGCTGGCAACAGGAGCTTAACTCCTTCTGATGGGACTACTGCAGCAGTAGAAGATAAAAAGATACATAGGCATGTTTCCTAAATGTTATGAAAATGTGCAGATGTTAGGTTTTATCAGCCCCATATGGTGGCAATTTTCTAGTTCTTTACTCTTTTTTAAATGTGGAAAAATAAAAAGCAACTGGCAAATCTGCAGTCTGGCTGTAGTTCCAACATGTCTTCACCTCCCACTTTTCCCAATTCCTTCTCAATGTATTTCCCATTTGCATTCATCATTGCTAGTCTAAAGATTTCAGTCAAGCTAATATTAATACATTTAATTTAATACGTCATGGCTAGCCAATCTCTCCAGAAACTAACATCATATTTTAACAAACACTGACATTCAGACGTTCTTCCTAGCAAGAGATGGTCTGCAAATAGCATAATGCAATAACAATATGCTATTAGATAAATAATGTAAATCTATAGGGACTTAAAATGTTATAATATAATTATCAGTTTTAAGGTGATCTATTTATTATGTAAATTAGAAAGACTAGCTGATTTTTCAAACTTCAACACAATCCATAAATAATATTCATGTTTGTATATTATACTGAACAAGTTTAATCATCCTTGCATCCATTAACCTTCTAAAGGGAATACTTAGAGAAACTCTTTTGGGATCTGCCAGACAAACTTAGTCCCTTTTCTTCCATTTTTTTTTAACTTTCTATAGAAGAAGTCAATGATTGATGAACCAATGAACATCATCACAGAATATTGCTCATAATGTTAAACAAAATCTTGATGTTTAAATTAAATCAAGGTTAACTATTATGTAAAAAAAGGAAGAAAAATTCAGAATACAAATTTGATTTGAATTATTCAAATATTAACAAAGCACTGCTTAATTATTAAAAAGAGTACACACTTGATAGTATATATAAGAATCCTCATCCCAAAGCAGGATTTATTGGCGGTAAGCAAAAGGCTTTTCAAGAAATAAAATTTCATATTCTCCCACAGCACATTATTGAGCAGAAGACTATAGGGATGAATATAACTTTCTTTTCTTTTCTTGGAGGAAAAATGTTAATGTAGATAATTTCTAAAATTTATTTTTTTCATATGCTCTGTAATACAATATATATTGTCTTACTCAGGACAATGATATATACTGCCATATACATTTTCTAAATAATAAACCAACTGTCTCCATTTTATACGAACATTTCCCATAATACCGTATCTCATCCCTACTTCTTCTTTCATCCCTACTTCATTCCTGAGTCTACCACATCCTTACATTAATGTATACATTACTTAACCATTCAGACTTTTTCTTCCTCTTAAACCATTCAATCTAACTTCATATATTTGGTATAGAATTTGATTCTAATTCTACAAAAAAACCCTCACCTTAAGGTTTTTATTTTGTATTGGTCATTCACCTATATATTCACTCCACGTTCATTAATTGCTTATTGATTTTATCTCTTCTTTTACATAAAACTTATGTACCAATTCCTCATTTTCAACTTACCTTTATGTTTTTCCTGACACAGTCCACATTCTTTTTCATACTATATAACAGTGGTGGCGAACCTATGGCACGGGTGCCAGAGGTGGCACTCAGAGCCCTCTCTGTGGGCACGCGCACCGTCGGCCCAGTCCTAGGCCTTCAGCTGGGTTTTATAAAACCTTTTTGCTTTAGGCCTCCGCTGCCGTGTACAAAAAAAAAAAAGGTTCAATCAGTCAATTTCAACTTCTCGCAGGGAAAAAAAAGATCTTGCAAAGTTGGAATTGATTGATTGAACTTTTTAGTCCCACCCAGTCTGCTGTTACCACTGCAGTCACACCCACCCAATGGGCCACACCCACCCAATGGGCCACACCCACCCTGCACCCGACGATGCATAAGTGGGTTTTGGTTTGCAGTTTGGGCACTCGGTCTCTAAAAGGTTCGCCATCACTGCTATATAATATAACATGAAAAAGTATAAAACTAAGCTAATTACATGCTTATAACCAATTGTTTTAGCTTTTTTTTGACAAATATTCATTCCTTGCAACAAATATTATGAACTATCTTGTAACCAGTTTTTGCATACCTTAAAATTTCCCCATTTACTGTTTTCAGTAAATATTCTACCACAGTACAAAAACTTCCTTGTAGTTTTTTTATTATTTATGTATAACTTGGTCTAATCACTACATTACATTTACATTCACTGTAAAACAAAGCTACCTTGGCTTTTGAAACATTAATTTTCAGTTCCATCCTCCTCATTACATCATGCATTTAAATTTCAAGTTCCCAATCACAAAACATAGTTTCACCTGCATACAAAAATGACATGTGTTCATGTCTCCAACATACTTTAACTTTAATACTTTAATAAACAACATTTTTTCTCAAGATTTGCTTTTCTCACATCTTTCTCTTTTTCCTTGCTCAATGCTGAATCACTCGCTAAGCATATTCCATTACTCTCATGCATGCTTTACTCTGCTAGTACAAAGTAAACCAAACTAGGAAACCAAAGGCAAGCAGGCCAAATTTATTTTTATTATAAAGATATAGTACAGAATCTTGCAAATCGGAATGTGCTTTTCTGTTCTCTCCTTTGACTTTGTAAGAATTAGCATTAGAGTCTTGCCTATGACGTTTTTTCAGATTACATTTCTGCTCCAGATTCAGGTTTCAGATCTGACTGTTATCCCACTTGTGGTTGTCCCTCAAGGCCGTTTCCTCATCCCACTGCATTGCTCTTGTAACATTCGATAAATAACCTTCAATTCTATATTTGTGCAAAACATTCCCTAATCCAAGCCTATGCAATTTTTCATAGTTTTTTCTATTAATCATAAATGTTACTCTTCAAATTCCACCTCTTTGTGACATGCATGCAGTATCAATTAGAATAGAGCTTGAAGGGACCTTGGAGGTCTTCTAGTCTAACCCGCTGCTCAAACAGGAGCCCCTATACCATTTCAGACAAGTGACTGTCCAGTCTCTTCTTAAAAACCTTCAGTGATGAAACACCTACAAATTCTGGTGGCAAGCTGTTCCACTGGTTAATTTTCCTCATGGTTAGGAAGTTTCTCCTTAGTTCCAAGTTGCTTCTCTTCTTGATTAGTTTCCATCCATTGTTTCTTATCCTAACTACAGCTGTTTTGATAAATAAGTTGGTCCCTTCCTCTTTGTGGCAACCTCCCAAATACTGGAATACTGCTATCATGTCACACCTAATCCTTCTTTTCTCTAGACTAACCAAACCCAAATCCTGCAACCGTTCTTCATATGTTTTAGTCTCCAGGCCTTTAAACAGACTTTAATCATAAGAACAGTATTGTTTTTGTTGTGGAGAAAATAGAAGGAGGGATTAATAATTGTATAGAATGGTACAGGAAACAAAATATAGATATCAAAAATATAAAAACACAAACAGAATGTTGGCAAAGAAATGTATGATCGATTTCTATTAAAAAAAATGAGAGAAAACTGGATAAAGATAAAACCTGGCAATGGCTTACAAATGGGGCATTAAAAAAAGAAACTGAAGGATTGATTTGAGAGCAAGCTATTTGAACTAATACAATCAAGGCCAGAATTGAAAAATCACCAAATGATTCAAAGTGCAGATTGTGCAAAGAAGCAGAAGAAGCAGTAGAGCATATGCTCAGCTCATTCAGGAATTGCACAAACTGATTATAAAAAACAACTTAACATGATCACCTAAATGATTCACTGAAACATCTGTAAAAACAATCATGTATTAGTAATGAAAAATCAGTGAGAACAGAGAATTGAAAATCAACAGGCTAAAATATTGTGGAATTTCTGAATATAACTGTGATTCAGAAAAAGAAATTGTGGATAATTAATATGGCAATGTCAGGGGATAGTAGAACAGAAAACAAAGAACTGGAAAATACCTGAAGTATCAAGATTTGAAAATCAGAGTTGAAAGATTGTAACATAAGTTGGCCTCGGTGATCCTGTGGTTCTCAACATACTGGGTGCCGTAACAAAATATCTTGGACAGCACTTAGGAAATGTGGTCATTGACAAAATTTCTATCAGTCAATTAACAAAAGACCACACTGCTTGAATACTACACATGTATATATTACAACATCCTAGGTTCTTGGAAAGAATTTGATGTGTATGAAGACCAGCATCAGCTAAAGAACTGGTAACTGTAAATTCATGGTTTTGTGTACATAATAATAACTATTATTATTTATAAAGATAAAATCTACAAAGCTATTTAATTCAGCATGGTACAGGGCAGATATGTTAATACTAATGAAATACATCATTCCAAATAGGATCATTGTGAACTAATAGTCTTTTTTTTTCGAACTTTACATTCCTTCCACATAAGTCAACATTAGTATGCCTTTATCATTCTTACTAATTTTCCATTTAGCAGAGGCACACATATTTGTATTCCAGTATATAAGAAAAGGATTAAAACCTGTTGGTTTTAAGCAATGCAAAATCATTAACTACAATGTATTCTGGACTTTACTTGATATGGAACTGTCTCTTTTAGAGAGAGAGAAAAAGAGGGGAAAGGGAGAGAGAGAAACACACACTTACCATATTCTTTAAATGTATACACATACTGTACATACACAAACCACTAACATGTATCAGTTTTAAACCTATTTAAATATCAAGACTTTTGCAAAAACATAATGGGAATGGTGATTATATTACTGGTGTCCCTAAGGAGGAAAGATGCCCATAATTTAGACAAAATCCTCATTCACTGTCAAAGTGACCCCAGGACATGTTTTTCTGCTCTATTTCTGAAGGACACTTTTTGACTGCGTTGGCAACAGCAGCTAGATTCTGGGATGCAAAGACAATAGGCTCAAACTAATGCAAATGCTAAAGAGGTTTTATTGAATAAAATTTAGAAGAGTTACAGAGGAAAAAGAAAGTATATCAGGCTATAACTTTTCTGCCTGTCAAGAACACCCTAAATGACAGTGGATGGACCCCCTGTTGCTGCTGGCTGCTGCACAGGAGCTTCTAGGTCTTCAGATCTAACCTGGGATTCAAGGTATCTGGGAATTTTTGCCACCTTTATATAAATATTCAAGGGACAGTAAGTACATACTCGATGGCATATATTATCAATGGCCATAATTCTAAAGACATTTTCACATAAGACATCGCTCCTAGCATGTTACTGGTTAATGATCATGGTTTACTGAAAATGACTGAAATTATCATCTTGTAGAACTATATGCTCTAGAACTGAGTCAGCCTAATTTATATATCATGAAAGTATTCATTTACTGATATGAACAAAAGTGGAACTTTATTTTTTTAAAACCTTAACTGAGAAAGGAAAAGACTGAAATGAAATTAATTAGGAATGTAGTATCAGTGTAGAATGCAAAAGCATGACTGGTTTATTACTTGTTTGTGGAATACGCCAAATAACACCATTCAGACACAATGCTAAACTAGCATACTATGGGTCAATTTTACCCATTATACTAAGCCAGTGGCAAACAAATGTGGTGCATGTGGCAGGTTTGAAAATATAAAATTATGATTTACTCAACAAATCATAGCTAAAACAAATCATGGTTTCACATAAATAAATAATATGTAAAGACTGCCAATGGAGCAATCAAGTAGAACTGTGAACACCAGGTTGTAAATTTGCATATGTGATTAATCAAACTATAGCATTAACTGTTAATGCTTTTCTTTAGCATGGTTTTTAGCTAGTCTCCTGACCATACTCTCATAAGCAGGCTTGAGAAAGAATAGCTAGTATAAAAATACATAGGACCCACTTAGCTTTTTTTCTAAAGCTTGCCAGATAATAGCAATCTAATTTCTTCATAGGAATCTAATTCCTAATTAGAATTCCTCTAATTCCTTAAGCCTATGGGATTTGAAATTCACTATATCTGTAGAATACCAGGTTAAGGAAAAAGAACAACAGCTACAAAAATTATTGGTGGCAAAATTGCCTTTTACAATGGCTTCTGTTAAACCGCATGTCTACTTAGAATTCTTTAAATGTACACTAAATCTCAAAGATGCTATATTAAAATCAAAAGCAATTAATAGCAAAGCAACACTTTCTTTATAAAAATGGAGCATATGAAGGTAAATCACTGAAATTGGAAAATTAAAACATGAATATTTCATAAGAATACATTTCCTTCGGTTGTTTAATTAAGGTCCTTTAGCAATTAAAAGTTAAAGCAGTGTTTTTCAAAGCTGGCAACTTTAAAATGTGTGGACTTCAATTCCCAGAATTTCCTACATAGGTTATGATGGGTTAGCATTTAGGAAATCCCTCAAAACATGATTCCTTCCAACAGGTTTTAGGATTCCAGGGAAACAGGGAGCCCATGAGACAGTTACCCTATATGCAGGATGCTAGTCCATTCTCCAGCAGCCTTACTTATATTTATGATTAAATCATTTAAATTGTTGCTTTGTTGTTTTATTGCATGCTTTGTCCAGAGACACATTTGTGAAATGGGTACTTTTATAAATTTGATCAATTATTAAATAAATAAACAGACAAACAAACAAACAAAGCTGCTTTCCATTTTTTTGCTATAAATTTCATTATTAAACATGCAATGAAACTAGAAACCAATGGGGGAAAAAACTAGATACAAGTTGCGTGTACTTTTTTTAAAGTAAGTTACCAGTCCAGACTACAAACATCTGATGGTCAGTAAATGGGACCTAGGGGTACACAAAATTCTAATCCTTTAATGTTTAAAGGGTAACTCTAAACTGGATATTAGAATATATACAGTATATTCTTCAGGATATCTGACAAACTTCCATTAAGTTGCAGACAAAGGGATTGCAAATTGCTGCAACTCATTGTGATATTCTGCATGGTTTCAAATGACACTGATTACAGATTGCCTCTTAACTGCTTTTCATCTGAATCGAATAATTTATATTGATTTGGTAAAGCGACAGGCCAAAGCCTAGCAGATATCACTTTGATTAAAGCTAGCCCTTGTGCAGAACATTTTATTGCATCTTAAATCTTTAAATTACATCAATCCCACTGGTGAATAACTGCATAATCCAAATACAAATTCACTCCTAGTTTATATTATAGCATGCCTGAGAGAGCAACTAAAGAAAGCTAAGAATGAGATACCAAGAAAAAGCCATGCTTAGCTTTTTCTTGGAGGACAAGCCAGAATTTTTGGATTAATCATCATCATCATCATTGTCATCATCAAACAATCAGAAGAGATATTTCAATCCTTGATTAGCTTATTACACTGACAGGACAGAGAAATATAGCTGATAAGGATCAGCTGAGCCAAATGAATTAGCATATACCTCATTCATAGTTAGGCTGCTTCACATCTTAGATTATGTGCAAAACAATCTTTGTAATTTAGTCCATTTTGTTGGAATGTTTAAAGAAAAAGAAACATTGAAAATACCCATTTTAAAAATTGATTCATCCAGTGCCTTGTTAAAGTTTTTCTCCATAGAACAGGGGTGTCAAACTGCCGGCCCGCGGGCCGGTTTCATCATACCGGAGCCGTGCCCACCCCATTGCCGGCAATGGCAAAAAAGCTCCGATACGTAGTGCGACGTCACGTGATGTCACGAGTTTGACATGTCTGCCACAGAATGTCACATTTTTTTATTTAAGGAGCTCACACAGATCACCAGTGTTTAATATTAAGAAAAAAGCTTATCTTATGGAAAATTCATGAACACTCCTCAGCACTTACAAGGAGAGGAAAGAGAACCCGGAAAATTCAAAGCATAAGTATTTGACTATATTATGCAACATAAATTGTAGCACATAATTTCTTTTACCTTGCCAGTTGACTTTGTACCTTTCCAAATGCAAAAGTAGCAGATAGTCCAGGCAGCCAGAAGGCATAGTGCCAGTTCCCAGCGCAGATCCCCAATGTGTTCAATGCCGTCCGATATGGCCAACACTCTTCGTCTAAAAATGATATAAACAAACATCAGTGCAAAAACTTTAATGCAGAAGTTACTAATTGCTATAAATCAGCCAATCTGTTAAGAGTAATTGAAAGTTATTATTATTGTTGACGATGGTGTTGTTATTGCTGTTATAGTAAGAACTAGTTTGGTCCAGTGGTTAAGGCACCAGGCTAAAAACCAGGAGACTGTGACTTCTAGTCCCACTTTACACATGAAAGCTGGCTGGCTGATTTCAGATTTGGTGAATAATCTGGTTCGTCAATTCTTGTCACAACCAATGAATTAATACTCAATTGATCTGAAAAAAAAATACTCAATTGATCAGACATTTGCAGAAAAAATGCTAGGAAGAAAAAAAAGTTGCTATTATTATTATTTCTTAGTGTTGCAGGCAGCCTCTAAAGATAACATACAATTTTAAATCGTTAATATTAAGAGTAGGCACAAAGAAATATCTAAATTAATCAATAATGTATATTCTGCAAACCTCATTTACAAACTAGAAGGCCACATAAGTAACAAACCAAAATAAAACTCTTGTATACCAAGGATAGCCAGTTCTGCTGCAGATCTCTCAAACTGTATATCTGCTGAATAAAACTTCCAATCTTAAGAACTGAGAGTTTAAAATTTCATATAAAAAGTTAATCAATTTCCTATCATTAGCATTAATCATGTTAATGATAGGAAAATAGTACTTTCCATTACAATTAACCCATGCAGGATAGTGTGTCATTGGATCTGTGCAATGGGAATATATGGAAGAAGAAAAAGTCTTTACTTATAGAATGTAAAAGCCATTTTCCTATCAGGTACAACACAGCTTCAGTAATCCCTTCTCTCAGTGGCTTTTAGAGATGGGCTCTAAATTCATTGCAGCAACCTAATAAAACCTTTTTCTGGACATCTATGGACACCAGCTCATCTATTTAAATGTGTATTTTCCCCCTATTCTATGAAGTTAAATTGATCAGTACGAAAATCACATGTTCAGTCTTTTTAGAATTAATGCAAGAAAATTTACTAATTATATCAAAATGAATGTAACTGTGAATGCTGAAAGCAAAAATAAACTACATAAAGTTCCCTGAAATAAAATTTAGGTCACCAGGCACAACCTATATTTAAGAAATACTGAGTTAAGGAAATCATAGAAGAGGTAGCTTCTGTTAACCTCAAATAGTGTGAGCATATTTCATACTGTATGCTACCATACAGTTTTGCCTAGGGCATGGCAGGTCAGGCTTACTAGCAGTGTAAGAAACTGCAGGTCTTGGATCTTCTACTATCTTCTGCTAAATAAACCATGAACAAAAAAATCCTGATTCCCTTTGGAAGAGAAAGGCAAACAGAATGAGTCAATTCTGACTTTCTTAACATCTCCAGAACGTTATACTTAAAATTCTTTGAAAATCTTTCATTAATCCAAACCATTAAGAGAGAAGTAGTCAACCATTTAGTCCTCTGTTTGCCTGAAATGGAGTTTAATCCTCCACATGCTATTATTACTGGTAAACAACAACTTAAATTGGGTCTGTAAACAGACCTGTAGTATATTACTGAAAGTAGTATAATACTGGTTAAGATCATGGTCATTTTGTAACATTTAAGCATCTTCCCCTGTTTTGGATTGAAGTTTCTGGATTATTTTCCCCCATGTATAATAGGAGCTTATCAATACGAATAACAATATGAATACGAATAGGCTCTCAAAGGAAGGGCATAACTGGTTTATAAAAAGACTCTGATCGAAGATGCTATGAGCCCTTGAGACTATCAGACTTGTTTTCTGACAGCAATTGTTTTAGATGTTTAATTATTATTTTTACAAAAAATTCAAAGCAGGGAACATTCTTAATACTCCTTCATCCTCCTATTTTCTCCACAACAGCAACCCTGTGAGGTGGGTTGGGAATACTGACTATGAATGATATATTCTAAGCAAAATGATTGGACTTGTCCTCACTCGTACTAGTGGCCCCCAAAGTGATCTATTACTATACATATTAGCTGGAGTTTCCTGTGAAGTTCATTTAGAAATTCCACTTGAATAGCATAGGACCAGCCTATCTGAAAGGCCATTTTAACTGAAATTTATGTGCAAAGTCCTGCTTGCATTCTCACCATAAAGCAATATAATCTGGTATTAATAAAGACCATTCTCAACATTAGCTTTAATTTGGTCAACCACAATATAGATATGCATTTAGTCCCAGGAATTTAAGAAAACAATCAAAATAATTTTGGTATCATTTTTTATTCATATTGTTCAAAGCAACTTCAAAAGATAACTTTCCTTGTTAGCATAGCTGTTAGCTGATTTTCCTCCATGATTATTAGAGTTTGAAGATGTAATCCTGAAAAGCAGTTTAAACATATAATTACTTAAACAATTGTATTAAATAAATAAAGAATCAGTTTGTTGTAGTGGTTAAGGCACTGCACTAGAAACCATGAGTTCTAGTCCTTCTCTAGGCATAAATTAATTGGGTATCCTTGAGCCAGTCCCTCTCTCTCAGCCCTAGGAAGTAGATAAGGGCAAGCCAATCCCATAAAACTTTGCCAAGAAAACTACAGAGACCAATCCAGGCAGTTGCCGAGAGCCAACAATGTCTCAAAGGCATACACACATTAAATAAATAGCTTTAATTGGGAAAACATTTCATAACCTATTATACTGAACAAATTCGCCTTTATGAAGCAGAATTCTGAAAATGGCATTCTTCAGATAAGCTAGGACTACAATACATAAATTGGAAGGCATAAATTGGAGGGAGTGCTGATGGATGAGAAATTAAGAGTCTTTTAAAACATCATTGGTTGAAAACATTTATATGAAATTATTATAGATTAATCTTTTAGAAATGCAAAAGTATATTTTCCCTATTTCTTAGAAGTATGTTTATTTGGGATAATCCAATTGCAGCACTGCATTTCCCATGTACTTTCACTGAGTGAATTTTCCTGGGAAAGAGATTCTTTTACGAGGCTTTCTAGCATGTAGGGCTGTTGCACGCTCCTGAATAGCAAGAGATTTAATCACTGCCAGCATTTCATAAAAAGGAATGTACCAGAGTACTTATTGCATTGTTTTATAGTTTGGGGAGGAAAAAGAATGAATTCATTTATTTGGAAAAGACCTGTTGTGTCAGTTAACCATTTCATACTGTCTGCATGATGGCTTGGCCTTGCAAAGAATCAAGGGATGAAGTCTTTAGAAGGTAGTTCTTTATCTAAAGTGTTTCATCAAACATCCTAGAGATTATTCTTTCTAAATAATGTAATAAGAAGATAGAAATACCTTTTAAAAATTCAGAGTGTTTCATCTTCAATGCACATGGAGAAAAAAACTAGTTTCCCTCATCTTTCTTGCCGCAGCATTCTGACATGTTTAGAGCTGTTTGTCTTATCTCTATATGGTAACTGTATGCCAATTTTTTCAGCATTTCTTCATATATTTTTGTTAAAAAAACATTTTATCTTGTTTGTAACTCTCTTCTGATTTCTTTCAATGGCTTGGTTTGAACATCGGTTTGACATTTTCAGCCCACTACATCATCTGATTGTTACCCAAATAAATGGGTCCCTAAAATTGCCTTCTAACTGGCTCAATATTTGCCCAGCCACAACACTTTGGTCAACTCTAAGGCAAAAAAAACTGTTTGTAACAAAAAGAGAAGCCAGTACTCTTAAGCACCAGAAAAAGGCAACCAGGATGTCTGTTTGGCT
Source organism: Protobothrops mucrosquamatus (assembly GCF_001527695.2). Classification (NCBI taxonomy): domain Eukaryota; kingdom Metazoa; phylum Chordata; class Lepidosauria; order Squamata; family Viperidae; genus Protobothrops; species Protobothrops mucrosquamatus. Next base: position 324,626 of record NW_015386339.1, read on the forward strand.
CTGAAAGGACCTCAGTTTGATAGAAAAAAAAATGGAAGCATTACAGAATAAAACAATATTATAACGATCCAAGATGACAGAAGTCATATACTGCAGCTTCCATACAAGCTGCCTTACCAAAGGATGCAAACATTTATCTCTCCAACTGCATCACTGATCTTGGTAAAAGGATAATAGATTTGGAAGCTTTTTGGTAAATAAAGGGAAAAATCAGGCAAATACTCTCAACATTTTTCAGAATTTCTGGTCAAGCATATAGGAATCACACTGAACTTCATTAATAATTCTTTTTATAATTATAGTTTCATTCTACAGTGGTGCTTAAAACATTTGATGTCTTTTTCAAATTTCAATTTTTCAGCATAAATATGAAATTAAATGTCATTTGGAGCATTGGGAAATAAAGCCAATGAATCCTGGAGCTCCATGGATAAAGACAAAGAGTGGATCTTACCAGCCATAGATAGGATATAACTCAATCTCTGGCCATCCACCAATGTGGTCAAAGTCCTGACATAATGCCTGGAGTTTATGTGGGTCTGGAAGGGACTGAACAGACTCAATAGCAACAGCACTTAGACTTTTATACTGCTTTACAGTGCTTTATAGTCCTCTCTAAGCAGTTTACAGAGTCAGCATATTGCCCCCAACAATCTGGGTCCTCATTTTACTGACTTCGGAAGGATAGAAGTCAACTTTGAGCTGGTGAGACTTGAACTGCTGAACTGCTGGCAGTCGGCTATCAGAAGAATTAGTCTGCAGTACTGCATTCTAACCACTGCGCTACCACAGCTCAATCCTGAGTGATTATATTTGTTTCCATTACCACTATCTCAGATCTGGTGATATATCACTGCTGACTCTCACTGGGGTTGCACATCCCCATTTAAGACGTGTGCACAGTCTGGAGGTCCACTTTGAGTTTCCGCTCCTGCTTAAAGAGCAGATGGAAGCTATGTCCAACAAGACTTTGGCACAGGTACACTAAATGTGCCAATTGTACCCTTTCCTGGATCAGGAGAACCTTAAGACAGTTACTTCTGTCCCAGTCACCTTGTGATTAGATTAGTGGATTTCACTTGAGGCTGATTTTGAAGGTCATCCAAAGCTACAGCTGATTCAGAATGGGGTGGTGCAGGCACTGAAGGAGGTGCTGTGTTATCCATATCTCACCCCATTGCTTTATAAGCTGCACTTTGGGGAGGTGAAAGATGATCATATTTTCCCAGCACCATCCACTTCCACTGCTGAAAATAGCCAAGGGTCAAAGAATGGGATGGAGCTCAGAAGAAGAGGCTGATAAGTTAAAGATCCAGAATTAGCTGAAACTGATGCGATACTTTCCTTAGCACTCACCAAGTTTAATGCCTTAGCTTTTAAAAGATCCATTTAATTAGAAAAAAAGACATAAGAAGTATAATAATTATCCAGTCAGAACTAAAGAAGTTTCATGGATGAGAAACGAAATGTCTTCTTCACGGGAAAAAAATCTAGTCCTTTTGAAAAAGCACCTTTGAGATTACTTCTCAGTAGTTTCTTTTATTATTCCTCACCTATAAACAAAATCTTGCCCAAACTAAAGCAACTACTTGCATAACTTAAATATACACTGAAAATTACTAGAGAGGAGCTGTTTTAACCCAGTTCTTCCTTACCAAACGTTCCATGTTCCTCTTTGCCCTCTGGAATGCAGCGTTTTGGGAATCCAGACTACATTCCACTACAAGTGGGGACTAAAATTAAATTAAAGCCTATACCAAACTCTTATGACAATGGTATGTTATTAAATACAGACTTACTATTAATATATTATGGTTGGTTACACTATCAGCCAGATGTTTAGACTAGATTTGGCATTTTTGCCCAGCTAGTGAGTCATTTCCAAGCACCTGAGATAGATATTGTTGTCTGATAATGTTAAAAGTATCATTGCAGGATATAAACTGTTCCAAAAAAAGCTACCTCTTACAACTGATTGGTAGTGATTTTGTCAATGCCGACGGTGCTTGAGATATTTGGGATTGTAACCAAGAACTTATTACTATTGGTATTATCTTTGCTTTATTTTGCCACACTTGTTATACTTTTATTTGCAGGTCTTTATATTTTGTGATTTTCTCCAGTTTCTTCTCTTTTATTGTGTTGTCTCCAGGTACTGCAACATCCACTATTCAGACTGTTTTGTCTTTATTGTCAACAATTGTTAGATCTGGTATGTTATGTAGCAGGTACCTGACTATTTAAATTCTAAAGTCCCAGAGCACATTAGCTTCTTCATTTTTTTATTACTTTGTCTATTTTGTGGTCCTACCAGTTCTTACTTGCAGGCAAGTAGTATTTCTTACAAATACTGCATTATACCATTGTTGTTCCTTTGTCACGCTGTTACTTGTATTCAGATTATGTTATCTTTTTGCAGGAGCTAATTAGGTGGTATTCAGCTTTTTTGAAGATACAACATTTGGGTCTGTTGTTGTCTTTCTCAACTCTGACTTTGCATTGTTCTTAAGGCTTGGTCTTATGCAGTCTGTTTTAGCCCATCTGTCTCTTTTTTCAATTTTCCTGTTCTTAACCATTATCAGGTCTTGTTGTTATCTGCTCTGCCTGCTCATTTTTATATGTTTTGGGCATTTAATACTTTGCCTTGCCATATCTTCATTTGGTCTTTCTTGGAGGCCAGTTTGGTCTCTTTAGTATTCAATAAGCCTTCACGTTACATTAGCTTCACTGCATGTTCTTCACTATCCTTTAGTTATTCTTCCAATACCCTTTTTGACTTCTTCAACTGTCTGGTGTACTTGCAACATTCCACACCCATATATTTTCCTTGTTAAGGAGTGTCTGTCAACATAGTTCATGAAGATATGATGAAGGGCATGATTCATTGTTATTATTTTCCCGTTGTTCCTATCCAGGGCTTTTAGTTCTGTTTGAGTCCAGTCCATTATTCCAGTATTTAATTATTGGAATTGTCCAGGTGTTAATTGACCTGATGGTATTTCCTCCACTGTGTTTGGACTTTAAGATTTTCTAGGCTTGCTACTAACCTTCTTCTTGATGAGCGTCCTTGATGTCAAGCTGGACGATGCCCAGGTATTTGTAATGATATTTGTCATCCAGACTCTTGATGTTATTTCCATAGGGTATCCTGATTCTTTCAGTTTTCACTGTTTTTTCTCTGTTGATAGTAAAGGTGGCACATTTGTCCAATCTAAATTTCATTAAAATATCTTGGCTATATATTCAGTGTTGAGCAGTGATTCCATTTTAGATCATGTTTTTCCTTACACTTCTGACCATCCAAGAAAGGAGGCAGATATTTTCTAAAGATGTGCAATCATAAACATCAGTTAAAAATATAGACCCAGGATCAATCAAAATTAAATAGTACATGAGGAGATATTACCCTTGCAAACATTTTTATTTGAGCATCTCAAAACATTTGTACACTACCTTTTTACAATAAGTTAGAAATCAAATACAACAAACACACTTTTATTTATAAGGTTGAAACTCCAGATAATGGCTCCAGAAAAAAATGCAAATAACTCAAAGATGTAAAATTGAGATTGTCAAATAACAATATCAGCTAAAACAAAGTATTAATGCATGTCTCCTGAGTTGAAATTGTATATACAATATTCAAAGTTGAATTATATTAAATCAAAATTGAAAAAGAAATATCAATCTAACATTTCCATCACAAGGAACCTGCACAATTTTCAACTAAAGAATGGTTCAGCACAATTATTTACATGGTTTCTCCAGAAGAACAGCAGTAACAAGATCCTCCTGAATCTTGATAATGCCTGCTAAAATGTTTGCTACCCCCCATTAGCTTTGTATCTCCTGAAAATCTGACAATATTTCTACCAATTTCATTCATAAAATCATCATAAATTTAGTGAACAGCACAGACCCATAACAGACCCTGTGGAATGTTATTTGACATTTCCTTCCAGTCTAATACAGATACATTAATTTATACTTATTAATATACAGAATGGTACATAGTACAGCCCAAATTTTGTTAGCTTCTTTATTAGACTCTCATAAAAATACATTAAATATATTCCAATGAATAGCTGAGTTTTGGTTTATTAGTGTGGTCTCCTGGTGCTAGAACGGAAAGACTCAAGTTCAGCCTTACCACTGAAGCTCAATGACTCAGCCCAATATATCTCACAGTGCTATTTTTGTGGGGGAAAATAAAAAGAGGGTATCCTAGCTATAAAGGAATGACAAAACATAAATCTAACAAACCAAAAAAGGGAGCTTAATTTTTGAGACATCTTTGTGTCAAGTTTTATTCTTGGTGACTTGCAAAGACATTCAGGCAATTTTCTTTATTTGATATGGAAAAGATTTCTTATTGCCTTCTTTTAGGATACTTATAGCCTTGAAATTCGCAAGTGAGGTTCCCATTCAAGTCCTAACCAAGGCCTGTCCAGCTTAACTTTCTAGATCCACCAAGATCAGCCAGATCTACTGCCTGCTGGTTATATAGAAAATACATTATAGAGAACCTGGAGATTGCATTTTGCTGCCTATTTTCCACAATTGCAAAACCATTTATTCTATCGATTGATTGATTGATTCAAATTCTATAACCCATTTCAATCCAATTTATTCCAGATGGCAAACAATATCACAATAATTAAAACATCAAAACAGAAAAAAATATAAATTGTACATATATGTAACTGAAAAATATCATAATAATTACATAAAAATTAACAGTGCAATGGGGTCCCTAACACTTTCAGGATCCCAGGGCACCTAACCAGGTTTTGAAACCTTACAAAAGGCTAAGGAAGTCTCCTGAGGTCCAAAGGAAAAATGTGCCAAAGGACAGGGGCTACTGCTGAGAAACTACACCTTCTGATTCTGGCCAGTGGACATTCCTTGGCTGATGGGATCTGAAGCATCCCCAATCTACTAGACATAATTGGATGGGGAGAAACTATTGGAAGGAGATGACCCCTTAGGTAACCCAGTCCCAAGCCAAGTAGAGCTTTAAAGCTGAAAACCAGCATCTGAATTGCAACTAGAAACACATTGGCAACAAGTGAAGCTCACATAGTAGTGAAGTTACATGTGCCATTTAATTATTTAACTACCCTTCAGCTGCATGTTCCACTAGTTGAACTTTCTGAATGCTCTTCAAGGGCATCCCCATGTACAGCATATTGCAGTAATCCAAATGAAAGGGAACAAGGGCACAGCTGTACATCTCAGCTGTACATCTCAGCTGTACATCTCCACCCCAGGTCACCCCAACGATGCCCTTGACGTGATGACCCGTTGCCTGGAGGCCGTACGGGTCTGGATGGGGAGGAACAGACTCAGACTCAACCCTTCCAAGACCGAGTGGCTGTGGTTGCCGGCGCCCCGGCATGGTCAGCTGGTTCCATCGCTGTCTATAGGGGGCGAAACTTTGGCCCCCTCAGAGAGGGCACGCAACTTGGGTGTCCTCCTGGATCCACGGCTGACACTGGAAGATCATTTGTCGGCCGTAACCAGGGGGGCGTTTTATCAGGTTCGCCTGATTTACCAGTTGCGTCCTTTTCTGGACCGGGACGCTTTGCGCACGGTCACTCATGCCCTCGTCACCTCCCGCCTGGACTACTGTAATGCTCTATACATGGGGCTCCCCATGAGGAGCATCCGGAGGCTTCAGCTGGTCCAGAATGCGGCCGCGCAGGCGGTGTTGGGAGCGACGCGTCGCTCCCATGTAACGCCGCTGCTGCGCGAGCTGCACT
>NW_015386339.1:330865-347777 GCF_001527695.2 Protobothrops mucrosquamatus
GAACTAACCCATTACCTGAAGGTGTGCAAAGGCCCTCCTAGCCAAAGCTGCTACTAGTTCTCCAAGTAGAAGCCACAAGTCCAAAATGTCTATGGAGATTCTCAGTCACCCAGGTCATGGTTGTCCTAAAGGTGATTTTTCAAGAGGCAAATCACCTTGTTTTTCTTTGAAGATGTTTCACTTCTTATCCAAGAAGCTTCTTTAGTTCTGACTGGATGGTGGGGAATGGAAGAATTTATATTCCTTGCAGACAGCTGGTCATCTGCATTCTTTTAGAGAGTCATTGTGGACACTTGGATGCAAATGAGCAATTGTCTGCAAGGAATATAAATCCTTCCATTCCCCACTAGTCAGAGCTGAAGAAGCTTCTTCAAAGAAGTGAAATGTCTTCAAAGAAAAATAAGAAAATCCAGTTGCCTCTTGAAAAAACATCTTTGGGACAACCATGACATGGCTGACTGAGAATCTCCATAGACAAATTGTTCACTGGGCCTGCCTGGAACGGTTTTACCTTATTTAGTACCAGAAATGGAAGAACATTGTTCCCAGACAGTCTAAATATCTAAAGCCATTCTGTCTTGTTTGGATTGAGTCAGAGCCCATTGTACCCCATCTAGGCCTTCAGCTTCCAAACACTAGGATAGGACATCTGTGGCTTCACTCAATAGACATGGAAATATATAGTTGAATATCATCTGCATATGGATAGTATCTCATCAAATCACCTCACCCAGAGGTTTCATGTGGATGTTAAATAGCAGAGGAGAGAGAACTGAACCCTGAGGCACCCTACACAATAGCAACCATGTGTAGGAGATCTTTCCTCTCCTACCAACACCAAATGAAATTGGCCCTGGAGGAAAGAGGAAAACCGGTAGCATCATACTGCCTATCCCCAACTCTATGAGCTGAATCAAAAGAATACCATGATTGATGGTATCAAATGCTGCTGAAAAGTCAAGAAGAGCAGGGATGCAGGTACTGCCCCCATCCTGCTACCACCAGAGATCCTCCAAGAGCATGTTTCAGGAATTCTGAATTCAGGAATTCTGGGAGTTGAAGTCCATGAGTCATGAAAGAGCCAAGGTTGCCTACCCCTGGTCTAGTTGATCTGCTTCTACTGTAGCTAAAACACATAATAATTCTGGCCCAGAACCAATCTGAGAATCCTAGCTAGAGGTAGAATAACAAATTAACTGGTCAAATTTGTTACAAATGAAATAGCTGGAGGGAGCAATGTTCCAAGCAGCAATCATTTTTAGTGACATGCTGAACAAAGCTTAATAATATCTCTCCCGTTAAATAATTTATTGTGAGTTATAAATTAGTTTCTATTGACATTATATTTGGTACTAAATAAAATAATCAAGATAACAGCATTATATTAAAATGTTTTCTTATAATTTTTCAATTATCTACTATGTATCTTCAACCATGAAAATTGTCACTCATTTTCTAGCTCTAAAAGGTCCTGTCATTTTCCTTGGGGTGGGGGAAATGTGGGGGCATATTTTTTTTGTCATAAATTAGAAACAAAAGTTACCTAAAGTATAAGGTCAGTTTAGTACTCTAGTTCAGGGGTCTCCAACCTTTGGGCTGTGACCCACTATCAGACCATGGCCTATTGACAACTGAGCTACATGAGTGGTTGGCTAGCCCATGTATGTGTATGCACATGCCCAGTCCAACTTGTGTGAGCGGCAAGCACCAGTGCTCACAGCCCCTAACACAAAACCATCTCCTCTTCCTTCCTCCCCCTCCCTGCACTGGGCTGCCAACCCAGAAAGATTGGGGAACACTGCTCTAGTTGACTAAAATAAATGAATAAAAACCATTTGAAATACAAAATTAATTTGATTTCTGTCATTTTGAAAGAAGATCCTGTTGTATTACAAGTACAATTTCAACAGTAGGGTAATTCCTCATATCACAATCTCTTCTACAGTAGTGGCCAAAATTGTGGAAACCTTTTGGGAAAAGTGTACAGTAGAAATGCCACCTTTGGTTAAGTTTCCACCAATTTTTCTTCTAATTTATTTATAACTGTAGCCTTGTTCACTTAATAATACTATTTTGCATCGCTTTCTGGGCAACCAGTCAACTCTTTGCACTATTACTTTAATTTTATTACATTTTACAAGCTCACTAAATGAAAGAACACAAAAAACCCAACTTGATAGCGATCACATAACACACTGACAAATGACCTCCTCTCAGCTTCAATACATGACATCAATAACTGAATCCTATTCTGATCTGATTGGCTTATTGCCAAAACAAGATGACACCTGATTGGCTCTCTAAACACTCATGCTCATTGGCTACAATCAGATGAAGGAAAGCTACCTGATATCAACCTAAGCAAGTTGTGCTTTCTTTTTCTGGTTATTTGGCTATAACTTTTCATAGAATACAGTACATATAACTGAACAAATTTTGTTGCATTACATTCTTGATTAAATTATCTTTCCATTAATATATAATTTTATGGTACTACTCCAAAAAAAGTGGTATTATTAGCCATCAAACCTCAAAAATACACTTTTCCCAAAAGGTTTCCACAATTTTGGCCACTACTGTATATCCAAAGCATTATGCATCTCATGCTACCATGATGGAAGTGATGCCCTTATGACCTCAAACTCCAATTATAGACATCTAATATAGACACTAGTTAAACAGAAATAGAATTGATTTTTTCCACTCCAACCATGAAACTATAAGAAATTCCAACCATGAAAATTCACTTTTCAATCATGAAAACTAAGAAATCCTGTTACTTTTATAAATTTAGTAAATCTCTGCACTCTCCAGAGCAATATAAAGAACATCCATGATCTTCCAAGAACATGAAAATAAAAGAGAATATTAGAAAGGAAGGAGAAAGGAATTTCATATCTTCCTAACATTTCTCTCCATTTTCATTTTGTAAACAGTAATAAATGTTAATTATAACATTTGTTATATGTTATAAATGTTAATTATAAGAGCCATGGTGATGCAGTGGCTAGAATGCACTACTGAATGCTACTACTGCTGACTGCCGGTTGCCAGCAGTTCGATTCTCATCGGCTCAAGGTTGACTCAGCCTTCCATCCTTCCGAGGTCAGTAAAATGAGGACCCAGATTGTTGGGGGCAATGCGCTGACTCTATAAACCGCTTAGAGAGGGCTGTAAAGCATTTTGAAGCCGTATGTAAGTCTAAGAGCTATTGCTATTGCTATAACAATTTAAATTTTTAAAGGCTTATAATTTTTAACTTTTTAACATGCTATAAAGAATAATACTTCCATATTGTTATATATATATATATATGTATCATTTAGGATTATAAAGCAGAAATAATACAAAAATACAAATAGAAAAAATATTTCAGAAATATGAAAAAGGAAAAAATGATTTCGGTATATGCACTCCAGATTAAAACGCTTGCAATAAATGTCTTAAGAAGTATTTTTTTTTCTCAAATTATTTGGAAATACAGAAAATATTTGAACATTTTATTGGTAAATGATCATTTTTACAGCCCATTGTTGGAAAAGATGACAGAAATTTCTATTTGAATTCTGTTCTATTGATGTCTTTATAAATCAAAATCCTGATTTTGTAAAAAGTCATGAAATGAAGTTAATTGTTCAAGCCCTGTTCAATCTTTTCAAATAAAATCAGGCAAAGTCACAGAGAAAAAACCTGGACATATCCGAATGAACAAATATTTTCACACAGCTTTCCATGAACACAATTCACCCAGTCTGGCACATTACCCTGTTCTTCGAATGGAACACAAGGAAAGGCCTATAGTCCAGAGAGGAAAACAATGAGTGTGTGATAGCTAAGTGTGACAAGATCAGGCCTAAGCTTGTTAATGACTTTTTATAGGAATGTAGAATTAGTAATAGTGCTTCTCCTGCAGTTATTTGCACCCTGAATGGAACAGGAAAAACACTTTTTGACTTCAAGACTTTTTTTCTTAAACTTTTCCTTCTACAAAATATAGGCTTATTCCTTTGACCAAAAAGGAAAACAAAGTATTTTCTCACTAGCTTTACTTGAAAACATAAAGAATATGTTACCTTCTCTGGTGAATGAAGTCTTTTTTAAGATGAGGCCTAAGTTGCTACCTACAGGGCTTTTTTTCTCATAGAACGCCCAGAACGGAGTTCCGGCACCTTTTTTGGATGGAACCTTATAGAGTAGGCAAGGTGGGTTGTATGACGTGTGTGAGTTCCGGCACCTTTTTTTTTTTTTTTTTTTTAGAAAAAAAGCACTGGCTACCTAACCAACAAAAGACATTCTTGAGACAGAAATAACTTTATCACCAGGTCACTTTTGTTTATCCAAATTCTTTTCTAAGAGGCAGTAAGCTGCATTTCTAAATCATGCTAAAAATCTTAAAGCAGAACCATTAAAAAAAATACACCAATGGGTATCCTCAACTGCACACTCACGATAGAAAACCCCCTTTCTTGTTATAAACATTTGAAGCATATCTAAACTATGATAATGCATAATTTTCATCCTGATAGTCTCATAAGCATGACTTAGAGCAGTGGTTCTCAACCTTTTTAATGCTGCGACCCCAACCGGTTGTAAGTCGAGGACTAAACCAGTCATAAGTCGAGGACTAAACCGGTCGTAAGTTGAGGAATACCCAACTGGTCGTAAGTCGAGGACTTTCCCTGCCCGGGAGCGCCGCGCATGCGTGGTTCCGCCCCCTGCGCCGGCTGAGGCGTAGCTGGCAAGCGGCAGAGACGGAGCAGGCCGACCACCAGCTGGCCCAGCCCAAGGGAGGTAAGGCACCCGCCGGAAAAGGGGAAAAAAATGGCGGACAAAAAAAATGGCGGACAGCCTTGCTTGGCGACCCCCGTGAAATGGTCGATCGACCCCAAATGGGGTCCCGACCCACAGGTTGAGAACCACTGACTTAGAGGCATTTCAGTGTAGATAGCAAAGATTATACTTCAGTCATCTTACCTGCTGTAAGTAATTAATGGGATTAATTAATGGAACTCCATGCTAAAGTTTTCTAGGCTGTCAGAGTTCCCTCAGCCATTCTGAAATCCTCATAATTTTTTACTGATATTTGCCATAGCTGAGGAATTAGATTGCTCATCAAATAACACTGTTACATTCATGAAAGCATGAAATGCATGGGTGATGTTACCTACTTTGGGTAATGAAACATCTGCAAGAAAACAACCAAGCTCAGAGAGCACCAAGGACACCTCACAGATATATCAACCAAGCTCAGAGAGCACCAAGGACACCTCACACTTTCTGTAGACACCATTTTTATAAAAATGTAGGACTTTATTGCAACTGAAGCTGGAGTTCTTATTCATTTTAATTTTTTTGCACTTTCATTCACAACTAAGGTTGACTGTTATTAAAGACATTTAATATTTTTATAATAAAAGCATTACATGACCAACAAAGCTAGAAGTCATGGTAATTTATCTTTTGTTGTTTCTTCCTTCACAGTGTTTCAAGTGTAGAAAACCAACCTGATAGTATTTGTGGTTGAAATCACTTCAAATGAAATGCAGATGCAGCTTTGATATAACCAACTGTTAAGTCCCTAGCAATATTTTAATTATAGTCCTATGGTATCAAAAATAGGGGGGGTTAGCAATGCCAGGACCAAATTCACTCATTCTATTGTAAATCTGACCTCAAATATTTAGATAGTTCCAAAATTATGCTTTTTCAGCTAAAAATGTCCATTATCAACATCACCTTTTGTGCCCATTTAAATTTCTACTTCCATTTTCTCCAATTTACTGAACCAGAGTTCAAATGAAAAGAAGTTTTCAAGTCAGTAATGTAAATGTTAATCCACACAACACAAATTCATAAAATGTTAAGATAACTAAAAAAGAAAATTCTGTTCATCTAAGAGAAGCTACTTAAATGAACTATTTTTATATTGTTCAGTTGAACCTATAATTATTTTCATTCTGCAAGCCTTCAAAGAATATGCTCTTCTAACTATGAATATATTTCTGAAAATAGCATAGCATTCATTAACAAGGACAATATTAAAGAATTATAGGTAGCTAATATCTCCCTTTCTGACATTCCTCTTTTAAGATGATGGGCATCATCTTAGTACAGAGGCCCATATTCTAAACTTATTTATAGATATGCATATAATTTTCAAAGTAAAGGAATAATAATATCGATTATAGTATGACTGATGAGAGAAACAGAGGCTTCCCAGATAAGCTATTTAACACTTCCTAAAATTGAAGGTAGTCCTTCTCATTAACCATTTTTTAAAAAGGTTGCTGTAGTTCATACACATACTGTAAATCCTTGGTCATGAGACAGAGTTTGGGATCCACCACATGTGGATTTAGATTTCACAGGCTAGTAATTCAGAGCAAATAAATTGTACAGACAACAAAGAAATTAACTTACAATAATTATTGTCTTGTATTAGAAGTATTGCCCAAATATTATGATAGGACTGAATAATTACTGTTCTTATTCCAGGAGGTGGAACCTCCAGAACACATGGCTAATAAAAACATTTTGATCAAATTGTAACTATTCAGGGAAAACACTTTAACACATCTCAGAAGTAATAATTGCATTAATCCATTAGTAGTAAGCACAGCTGTGCTAGAAAAACTTCTAGGAAAATATTTAGCCATGGAGGGAAGGAGAAAAGAACGGATGATTCTAAAAAAATGCCTACTGTAAGAATTGCAGGTAAAAGCTCATAAACTCTGCAGTGTCATGGTCTGAAAACAATAAGGCAAAGGGCCCATTCTAGACATTGCATTGAACAAAAATCCAGCAATGTGGTTAAATGCAAATATACGATGAAAGAATGTCTGATATAAACCATACATAAACAAAACACTTGTGTTTTCTTCTTCCAACAATTTAAACGTGTCACGGTGAAAGATCACAGCATGCTTTTATAAGAATTTGTTTAACCCACCAGGGAAAAACAGAAATACAAACCTACAGAAAATATTAAATCACTAATATGAAATTAAGCAAAAGTAAAATAAATATGTTTAGAAGTAGCATCCACCTTGAACCAAAACAAAACTAAATGGAACAAAGCTTCTAACTTATCAAAAAGGCTTTGTTAAAGGTTAGCTGCATATAGGTACTAATTGTTGAAGTACTAATATTGCAGCTTTACAATTAATAAAGTGAAGCAATATCCATAGATAATGAGAAATGAGAGAAATGAGAGTCTCCAAAAGCTCATCCCATGCTAATTTCACAAGATTAGTGCTGAGCAGTGTAAGACATGTCGCAACTTTGTTGCTTCATGTGAAACTATTTGTGTGCCCATATGTCATAATTTCAATTTATAAAACTAGTCTATTTGCATGCTGGGAGCTATGCGTACATGTAGTGATACAGAACTAATGAGAGCTCAATGCAAAAAGGTAGGAAATACTTTTAAAATTAATAAAATTATACAATTTATTTTCAAACAGTTACCCAAGGTATAACAAGAGCCTATCCTTTCTAACTACTTTAAGATAAAATTAAAATAATGAACCAACTAAAGCATCCCCTGCACGCCAGCCTCTCGAATTTCTCATTCTTTTCTACCCTTGTACCTTCAAAATGAATATGGCATTTGTAAATGGATAGGTAATGAAACTTCTGCACTGAGATTCAAGAATTGGGTATCCTGCCTGGGTGGTATTACCTCAGATAACACTTGACCATAATATCAATAATGCATCACAAAATATTAAACGAGTCCACTTAAAACTAGCTGTAGTGTTTAAGCCCCATTTAAACTAATGACACAAGAAAATAGTAACTAATGTAAATCTTGCTTCCAATAAGACTGGCAGAACAGTCTAAACATGTCAGTCGGGAAGGCTATGATAAACATACTGGATGTACTATCAGTTGTACAGTATTTAATTAAGCCCCCAACATAGTAATCATTATTACTGCTATGGGAATAAGCTTGGGCCAGCAGGATAATGGCATCTTATGCTATTTTTCCCTTTACATTTTCTTACCACAAATCTCTGTGACTTGATTCGGTAGGTTGAAAAGATTAATACAAGCCAACATATAAGACAGGAGATATATCTATATCTGTGCTTTAGCAGATTATGTAACCTGCAAATTCACTCTCTCCCCTGGCGTATTCCTGTTCCTCCTGTACTCCATTGTGCCTGAGAGAAGGGACAGACATCCCTCTGATGTCAGAGGGAAAGCTGCAATATACCTTACGGTGCTTAGAAGGATGACCCCAGTATCAAAGGATTTTAACTGAAAACAGATTTTATCTTTTAAAAATAAAGCACAAATGTGATGTGTTTGTTCAAACATTGGTATACTTACAGTATATATCTCAGAATAACTAACAATGTCTTTGGTTATAAATATTATCAGAAGAAAAGCCGTAATTATATAAAGAAACCCATATGCAAACTTTCAGCTTACTCAGTCAAAAGAAACAATTGACTATCACTATCACTGATAAAGAGCTAATTGCTGTCTCATTAAAAATAATTGTCTCCAAAAATATGAAAGTTATATACAGTACATGTATTCAATTGTTTTATTTCTTATCTGAGATTCTATTTTTCTGTTCGGTGTGTTCCTACATGAACACAGTTATGACATTTTCTTGGCAATACTGTTAAAGTAGTTTGCTTTTGCCGTCTTCCAAGACAGTGGCCCCCAACCTTTTGGGTACCAGGGAGAAAGGTTTTTCCATGGACCAGAGGGGGCGTGGTTTTGCATGCTATCTGCATCCCACGGATGGGGCTTTGCTTGTTTGTTGGCATGCTGCACACTGATGCTCATCCACCGACCGGGGGTTAGGGACCCCTGTTCCAGGACATATTTAACATCCTAGTATAGCCTACAACACCAAATTCCTTGTTGTTCTCTCTATCTAGCTTCTGAACTGAAGACAAAATCATCTGGGTAACAACTGGCTGGGATTAAATGTGTATCTGGCACTATTCCCATGGAATATGTAATGTTGGAAAGTGTTTTCACATAGAATTTTGAAACGAAACTCTGAGATTTAGCTTATAGTAACTATTATTAAAATAATTAATATTATTAGATAATAGCACTAGGAGGAACAGTGATTATTATTTAGTTCATATTATCATGGGGAAATTGTCTTAATTTACCTGGGTGAATACATGAAAACCACTTTCGCTTAAAATACTTCCATTGGCAGAAACTGATATTTACTTATTCTTATTTGTTTCTTTTCAATGTCTTTTCAATTAAAATAAAATTGTATTAATACTTACTCCCAAAATTCCATGACTGGAGAAGTAGCATTCTTCAAATATTGTTGAGTGCAATTGCTCATATTAAGTTTCTGAAATTCCACACAATGTTCTATAATAGAACAAAAATATTATATAACATTTGTCTTAATTTTTGTTTATTTATGGAGGTAAAGTTTTCAAAAAAAGGTTCGTTCATGTGCTTTAGTAATTAATTCCCATTATCCTATTCTTTCCATATTTTCTCTTTGTCCAATGGAAATATAAGACTAAAAATTTCTAAGAATAGAAACAGACTTTACAAGTGACAATTAGGGAATTAAATGCTTTGCAATTCAAGTGATTACAATTTAATTCCCAATGCATATTACTGGCTTGAGAATCATCTGCTATAAACAGCAAGCTAAAAGCTTTAATCTGTTAAAGGAGAAAGTAGCATACTCATACTGGTAAAGCCGATGTTCCAGAAATTGGAGAAAGAAATCAAAACTTTTCTTCATAGGTGAATCGATATATGTTCTAGCTGGATATTATAGAATATTAGATAAGATTTCTGAAATATATGCCCAAAATTACTGAAGTCCATGAAAACTCTTGGATTTAGTTGAACACTATAGAACTGATCAAAACTCCAGAGCTACTTAATAATACAATAATGGTGATAGAAAATTCCAGTTCTTAATAAAATTAAATTGTTACAGAGATGAGATGAAATACATTTTAATTTCATGTTGCTTTTTCCAAATTCTCTGCTATTCCACTCCGATTTAAACAGTTTTAAATTAATTAAAATAATATAATTAATCAACATAAATATAATGTAGAATAAATACCATTTGTAATTTTGTTAGATTGCAACCATGATGAAATTAATGTTTTAACTCTGAAAATAATAATAATTTTTAAGAAGATTATTTGACTATCTGAAATGAGATGTAAATGATAAGAGAAATCAAGTTTGGTCAAGGAGTGTGTATTGTTTCTTACAGAAGCAAAGAGGCATAGTAATAACTCTATCTATCTATCTATCTATCTATCTATCTATCTATCTATCTATCTATCTATCTATCTATCTATCTATCTATCTACCTACCTACCTACCTACCTACCTACCTACCTACCTACCTACCTATCTTGTCTGTCCAGTATCTGTGTCTGTGTGCCTCTCTATCATCTACTGTGTCTGTCTGTCTGTCTGTCTGTCTGTCTGTCTGTCTGTCTGTCTGTCTGTCTGTCTATATCTGCTCCCAGCAATTCTGGGCAGTTCAGCCTACACAGACACCCACACAGAAAATAAACATCAACAATCTCAGAAGAGTCTACAGCAATAATATCTTATTAAGAATTAATGTTCATTATAGAAGAAAAAAAGATCTTGTCTGGTCTTCATGCTTTATGCAGTGTTCATTTAGTGCAGGGATCTTCAAACTTGGCCCTTTTATGACTTGTGGACTTCAAGTCCCAGAATTCCTCAGTCAGCTGGTGAGGAATTCTGGGAGTTGAAATCCATAAGTCATAAAAGGACCAAGTTTGAAGACCCCTGATTTAGTGTAATGATGTGGATAATGTATTTAAAAATGAATACATGTACCATGTAGACTAGAGTCATTGAGAATGCAGCATACAAGTTTGGTTGCAGAGTCATCCAGATGTTTAGACTGAATTTGGCCTTTTTGTCCACCAACTGAGTCCTTTCCCAGGACCTGGGATAGGCGGGTGTTGTTCTTTAATAATTTAAATGTATTGTTGAATTATTATCATATGTAAGGGCTGCTTTATAGTTGTTTTTTTTCAGAATTTAAGATGTTCACAACGAGTTGGAAGATGTGTTAAATGAATAAAATTCGGAGATATTATGTATCAATAAGCCTTTTAATCTTCAAAACTCAGTGTTTAAATGGTAAAAGAACAATACAACATACTGTTTAATCACAAATGAACATTAACAGTGTCTACATTTAGTTTATATGCTGTTTGAAAATTTCATAAAACAATTAACTGTTTGGTATGATTACCTATGTCCCTGTTTTTTCAGTGTTTTTATGGAAATAAAAGTCAGGAGTTGGATGACATACACATCAGCAGCAGCAGCATTGACAAATTCACCATCCGTCAATTGCAAAAGGTGGCTTCACTCAGAACAGCTTACATCCTGCAACAATATCTGTAATACCATCAAACATCCACATCTGCCTGGAAGGATTCAAGAGGCAGACAAAAATGCCAAATCCAGGTTGAACATCTGGCCGTGGTGAACCATTTAGTAAATTATAAATATTGCTATTATTTACATTATCACACTTTTGTGCTAGTACCTGTGTTCCACTCATGACCACAGCTTGCCCAGGGAAGCTCCATTGTGAAGCAGTTAAATAGATAAAAAATAGCCCATGCTAAAATGATGATATAGTAAACATTCAAATGTGCTTCAATAACCTGGGTGGCGTATCCAATCCCTGAAAAACATGGAAAGATACTTTTTAAAGCTATAAATGAAAGCAAAAGCATGAGTTTAGATAGAAAACAGTCTCAATGCATACTTGATACACTTTAGTTTCTAAAACACATTTCCCCAATCTAAATGTACAGTAGAAGAATGGGCTATCTGAAAGAAAGAGCCTAGCTGACCCTGAAAAAAAGCAAGCAGGAAACTAATTAGTATTTGGAAAGAAGACCATCAGGAAATCCAAAAGCTACAGGCTAGACTGGGAAGAAAGGCAGGAGCTGAAAAGAATAACGCCCCAAAATAAACCTGCATTGGAGATTAGGTTGATTAAAGGACCCAGGAAAGAGGTTTTGGGTCCTTTTCTATTTAGCAAATAGGCACATTCCAAATTAAGAATACAATAAATCAGTCTTTAAATGATCACTTTTTCCAAGTCGTTTTAAGGTTTGGCATGGGATTTTTAGGCTAACATTCATTTGTAAGGCAAGCAAATATTTCAACTTTCCATGCTAAATAGGCTAGAAAACTGAGAAAATGACTTTTCCAAGAAACAAGTTCATGGTCCAAATGTGATCTCTAAATTTACATCTTAGATTCTTATGCTGTATTTTTTATTACTCAGATGATATGAGTAAACACAAAGAGCATTCATGAGATCATTGTGCATTCAAAGGCAATTAGGCAACTACTATATATTTTGTTGTCTTTAAGGGCAACAACATTTGAAGTGTTCTTTCTCTTTTGAATGTTGAAAATTCAGACTACCTGTAAAATATTTTTGATAGTCATAAAGGTGCTTCTGCGTGTGCACAAAAAAAATACTTGAATACTTATACCAAGGAAAAATGAATATGATGTATACCTTCAAACAATGGGCAAACTTTTCTCCAGCATGTAATTCCTCCTTCACTAGTAAACTGCCCCAAAGCAGTTTCCAAGAAAAACACTGGTATTCCACAGCAAATGAAGAAAATGACATAGGGTATAAGGAAGGCACCTAAATCAAACATTGAATAGATATTATTAATTCTAATCTAATTCTTTAGAAAGATAAAATTAGACATTTAATTTCATGTATGCAATCATTGCACAAGACTGCTAACCATACATACAAGGTCTGGCTTTGAATTCAAAATTAAGTATTCTAATTTTAGTTAAATTTTGTATAAAATCCTATGGAACACACACACACACTATAACTTTTCATGTTGGAAACATATTTCCAGAATATCAGTGCAGAATGCTGAGGATATGTGCTCAACAGATATGATTTCATATCAGAAAATTAAGTCAATCAGCAAGGTATTAACTAAATCTGGTGAACTTACAAAAGTAAGGCGTGGGAAAAAATTTTAATAGCATGACTTAATGAAGCTGTAATGTATCCATTAGAAAACTTCTTGATTATGCAATAAATAACACCAATTATAATCTCTACCAGCAACTCCTATTTAAATCTACTCAAACATCAATCTGAAGTGCCTGCAAGTCATTCCCATACAGAATTAAAACCGATATATCTTATTGTAAATAAGTTATAATATGATAGGTATAGTCTGATTTCTGCTCATTAGTAGCAATCATCATACAAAGAATGTATTATGAAATTTTGCTTCACTGGAACGTAGTCCAATGGATGTCCTGAACATTAGACAATTTTACCACTCTGATTTTTATCATTAATTAAATGACATAAATTGTCAAAAACAATGCATCAATGTATGATTATGTCCTCTTGTGAAGGAATGAATCATTACTCATTCTTAGGATTTCCCAGTAATTTTATTCCATTAAAATAAAATTTGACTGTATTTTCTTAAGTTCTTATAACTTGCTAAAAATAAATGAAATTACCAGACACAGTCTGCATAGAAAACTGAGTATATAAATATATAGTTAAACCTACATGTGTTATGCATATTTTTAATAATTATGTATTTTTCCAGTTAAACTATACAGTATATTAGCACTTTCAAACTAATTAGTAAACATGCTTAGATACTCTTCTATCTGTGGCATGCCACAATACATACATTACATTGAAAAAACAAAAATATTATTTTTTTAAATTCTACAGAAAAAGTGCAATATTTGAAAGTATGCTTCATTATAATGGAAAAAGCTCCATAGATTCAAATGCCCTTAGTATTAGTAATTGTTCAATTTTTAAGTAGAGTAATAGAAAAGTAAAACTTTTAGAGAAGTTTATCTCTGAAAAATTGAGTTGGTTCTATAACTGATGTCAGCTTCATATATTTATATCTATATAAGTTTTATTAATAATGTTACCATAGATAATTACATTGAAGTTACTAGTTCAGAGCAATGCAGAACATTTGCCTCAACTGCATAATCTTAACTGTTCAGTAATAGCATTTTTATTTTATTTTACAGACTCCTTTCATTTTTCATTTTGATTTAGAGAATATATTTTGAATATAGACTAATGCATGCTATTCCAAGTTTTCTAAATATATTTTTTTGATTATTGGTTTTTTAAGGCTGCCCAATTCCTCACTGGATGATATTCAAAGTTGAAAGCGTGGTTGTAGGGAGCATTTTAGGAAGGACCTCCCCTTATATTCCAGACAGTAAAAGGAAAAGAGGGGAGAAATACTTTCAGTCTTGCACGATTCTTTTGATGTAACCTTACAATAAAGATAGACGTATTTGTCTAGATTACCTTGCAAGGCTAACATAATCCTATTCCAGATTTCAGAATTTATTCATTCCTATTGTAAAATGTATCAAATGCTGAAAACAAAAAAGATAAATACAAGATTTCTTGAAATAATGGAAACGAGCTAACCCATAAAATGCAGGTAGAGCCTTTGGCCAATAGCACTTTTGTGCAGTTCCGACTTGGGTGCCACTTGTAACTATTTCTGCAATGGGAGGCTTCACTGACAGTCTTTATCAATTCATGATTAGTTTATTGCAATGCACTTTATATGAAAGTTGCCATTGAAGCTTCAGTTGTTTCCATATATAACAGTCTATTTTGTTATGAATGCTCCTAAGTTTCCCCATGTGGAAACTCCATTGTTTGCCAGATTGCTTCAGGATACAATGTAAGGTGTCAGATGCTACCTTTAAAGCCCAATATGCTTAGACTTTCAGTATCTTAGAGATGATCTATAGTGGGTAAAAACCTGCTCATCCAATTTCAATAGGGAGAAATGACACATTAAGAATTACTCTGTCATTTTTGAGGGCCATTATGGTTGACCCTTCTCAGGGATTAAAACCTTTCCTCATTTTTAATGACTTTTCCTTCCATGCTATATTTTTGAAAAGTGGTGAAGATCTAGTGCTTCAGGACTACTTCATACAGTAGGTGGGATGGATTGTTGCAGTACTCCTGAGATGTGGGTGCATTTTTTTGTGATGTAGTGGGCAGAGTACTGATTATAATTTCCTTGTGGTGTTATTTTTTAACATCTTTACTGTAAACAGGTAGGAAATGTTCACCTTTCTGATTTCTGGCAGAACAGAAATCTGAGCAAATTAAATCACTTAATCAATAAAACTAATATTCCAACTTGGCATCTTGCCAGCTGTGATGCTGTCTGAAAATTATGGTCATCACAAGCCAATACATTTGACACAAGTTGGGGAGCTCTGATACAAAACAGAAAACAAATGGAAAATGGGAGGTTTAGAAGTCAGATTGTGACATATCCGAATAATGTCAATCAGATTAAATTTAGCTATATAATTCCTTTAAACACTCGATCTATTACTCACATTGACAGTCTGTTGTACCAATACAATCTGTTGATTTACTTGATATTCAAACTGGACTTTGTATCAAAATTAATATTTCACATTATATCATTTCCTTAAGTACTTGTATATTGCTTCATGAGCCTTCACCATGTTGAAAAAGAATGCTATAATATATACGGAACTAGCAAAAAAGAATTAGATTTTTCATTCTAGCACAAAGCCTTATAAGAAGAAAATGCAAATGCAGCCTATAAATCAATGAAGATATTTGGTTCACTGGAGTTTCCTTAATAAAATATTCCAAGTGAATTATTTCCCTGATTTAAACAATAGCAAAGATATTGAGTAATACATTGTTACTCTGAACCAAACAATACAGTTCTAATAAATGCAGGTCTAAATATATTTAACTGAATAGAGTGCAAAGTTTAAAAAGTCAAACAGAATGTATTTGCTTTCACTGTACACTTATATTTATTTTACTGATACATCTAAACTGGAAAATAAGGGAAATATGGTTGGTCAACTAAAATAAAAGGGTTAGCCATGTAATATAAAAAGGATTTGCCTAGGTTCTGCATCATAAAATAAAAGAATTGTCAGGTCCCCAAATCCTTATTGTTTTCCTTGCGTATATACTCTTGTGCTCTTGTTTTGGGGTCTGCCATTCTGCTGGGGGGAAGGGGGGATATTTGCTTGTGATGTTATTAACTTTCGCTTTCTACCTTTCCTCTCCCGCCTCTATCCACTTGAGAAAGGAATGTGTCTCCCTTATCAGGGAGACGGTTACAGAGAAACAAAACTGGAGAAGACCTTGAGATGTGCGCCAACTGTGCCAGTTACCCACATATCATGCCACCTGTGGATTGGCTGGATTTCAAATGGACATTATGATTCTAGTGGGAGGAGGAATATTGCTGATTTGACTATACCGTTTAAGCGGGATTTTCTCCAGATCTCGCCTTGACTTTCCTACTGTCACTAACCCCTAATAAAAGTTTCCTTTTGAGACAATGCCTGTTTCAAGACTTCTGCTTTCTTGGGTGGTTAGCTGAGGTAGGTCCTTACAAGAATGAAGAATAGACTAGCAGTCATCAATAAGAACAATTAAACTGAAAGTCTCACTTCATCTTGATTTTCTGCCACTATGAAGCAACAGAAGGCAATATAGAAAAGCAAACACACCTACACACTATGCTTTGTTTAAAAAAAAGTAGCAAAGGCAACAGGCCAAATATATGTTGATACTTCTCATTTCAGAAACAACATTAATTGCTGGTCAACATTATTAGCAGAAAAACAACAATGAAGAAGAAAGCAGGGCTTTTTTTCAGCCGGAACGCGGCGGAACCGCGTTCCGGCACCTTTTTCCGGGCCGGCCGCACCGGAAATAGCCCCTCCCACACCGGAAATAGCCCCTCCCAAATTTTACTTGCATTCCTGTTCTCTAAAGGGGCGGTCCTAGGGTTTGATGAGGGCGTGGCCAGGTTTG
>NW_015386339.1:348140-389869 GCF_001527695.2 Protobothrops mucrosquamatus
CCGGCACCTTTTTCCGGGCCGGCCGCACCGGAAATAGCCCCTCCCACACCGGAAATAGCCCCTCCCAAATTTTACTTGCATTCCTGTTCTCTAAAGGGGCGGTCCTAGGGTTTGATGAGGGCGTGGCCAGGTTTGAGTTCCGCCACCTTTTCTCCGAGAAAAAAAGCCCTGAGAAGAAGTACCCACACAAAATATTTTAGTCCCATGAACTTTGGACATATGAGTATTTTAGTATAATTTGAGCTATTCCTCTTGATTTCCATAGCTAACATTCAGATCTAGAGAGCATTCAAATATGGTGGATCTCAATTCTCAGAATTCCGAGCTAGCATGGTCTTTGTCAAAGTTGGGGATGGCTGCAATCTGTTTTACCACAACCAATTCAACATGGCATGGAAAAATGTTCTTTAAAAACAGTCAAGCATTATTGTAAAACCCATTGAATGAGTTGCAGAATGGTGCATTAAAGGCTCAGTTGTATACTTAAAACAAAAAAAAGACCAAGAAATGAAATAACTAATGGAAAATATATTATTGAGCAATAAATTGACATTACTTCAAATAAAATCCTTTATCAAAGCTATCATTACGAAACAAAATATCATGGAATAAATTTGCCAAAAATTATATATAAAATCACTTAGAAAAGATGAAATAAAAATATTACAGTTTCTGATGTAACATTTAGCAAGCAAACATTTTAAAAAGAGACTCCTAGTATTTGTTTTCTTGAAACTACTGAAACTGATAACTTTTACAAAATAATTTCATTAGTAGTGAGTTTACTTTTTTTTTCTTTCCTTGTAATTAGTTTTTCAATGCCTGCCATCCTCTTTTTTACAAACTTGATACTAAATATCCATAGCATAATCTCTTTTCAGTTACCCTATTCCTAGTGTGATGATGGAATTTATTAATAGACTTCTTGTGCAAGTGATGGCATTTAGATTATATTGACATTTTAGTCCTGCATTATATTATTTGGAGTATGGCTCACAATACCAAACACCAAAAAATATTACATTTTGTAAACTTAGATCCTTTCCTTGGTTATAACCCACTTTAAAGTCTTCTGTCTAATCTTCCACAAACAGAGTCATGTCGTGACCACATAATTTATCATGCTTGCCAAAATTCAGAGTCAGTCATACATACTAATAAAGCTTCGGACTTGCTTTCAAACAACATCCATAGGACAAAATAAAACAAGGGTATGACATGTAAATATTTATTTTCTAAAAAAGTGATAACTCCCAAGAGATTCTGAAAAGTAACTTGTCCTCTATCTTCAATAAACAAAACAAGATTAGACCATTCAACTTATGCTGAATGTCAACATAACCAAAACATTCTTTTCTGTAGGCAGCATGGCTACAAATTACAATTAATTCTATATAGAATTGCACTTAATGTTTATAGCTCTGCATACTGTTATACCTAATAATCCAGGAAAAATCTTAGTACCTGAATTTAAAGAAGATTAATTGATTGTGAAGGAAAACTAAGAAAATTAATGTTACTAACACTAGCCCTTGGTAAAGAAAACTTCTTTTTTAAACTCTTCAGAAAGCTTTTAATACAACCTGTTTTGCTTTTGGTCCAAAACCAATCTACGTGTTCATAAGCCTCTTATTAATTTGCATCAGAAAATGAATAACAACCATTTCCTCTAAATTGAATGCAATTGGCAGGTCTTCTTTTAAATCTAAATTCAGACAGATGAATTTTGTGCAAGAGAAGTGTTTCAAGTCTGTGAGTTGGTATAAAATAGCTTATTATTTTAAAAGATCCTATGAAATTAACCTGTAGAATGTTAAGGTGAGAGAGGCAAACATAGGGATTTTATTTATTTAGAGAAAGAACAGTTTGAAGCTTTGTAATTTTTGCTTGGATGTCATCAACTTGATACATTTCTTCTCCTTTCCTCTTAAAAGCATTTTAACTAAAAGGATAACTGTGCTGAAGTTCTCACCTGACTGAAAAATAGAAATGTTTATCACAAAACAAGTTTTCTGTTTTTCTCCCCTGTGTGGGATTTTTCTTTTTTAAAATACTTGAAGGAAAATCTGTTTGAGTTGTCTAAAGCTTGAAACTCTGAAATGGCTTAAGGAGCAACTCTTTGCTTTCTGGAAGTCCACCTTTGCTTACGATAAAATCTAGCTGTTCTATTGATCATTCTAAATTTGGGATTTATTGAAAGAAGATAAGAATAAAATTTTCTATCCAGAACAGATTTCCTACAAGGACCTATTAGGGTTTTGGTTCTAAAGTGAACTCTTAGGATTGCACTGTGAGTGTCACATCAAGCAAACTTTATATTCACCTGTAGCTATAACTTGCAGAAATAAAATTTCAAGTGCAAAAATAAATGCTAATTTGAGCTAAAGTTTCCTGTTTAAAAAAAAAACCTGTTTGTTTTGAACATGTTTAAAGATTTTATTTTATAGATTTATTCTTGTCATGTTTATAAAAATGTATATTATGGAAACATGATTGACACATATACACTTTTTATTTTTTTACATATGGTCCTTGTTCAACATGCAGTTGATGAAGCTGCTACGGTATATGGGATTAATTACAAGCTGATGGAGGGCTTACTCTTTTACTAGAACAAATTCTTTTCTAACTTTCATCTCCAACGACAAGAGGAAAATGTTTTACTTAAAAATTGATCACCTTTCTGTGTAGTAAAATACTAATCATCCACTTTCAAAGGATCACAAAAGCCTAAGTACAACTACAGTAAGCCTATCCACCTCTACTTTTATCAACCTGCCCTTTTCTTTCCCCTATTTGTATATCTAACTCTCTTAAATTCCATTCCATTGCCTGGTAGCCTCCTGTTGCCTAAACATTAACCTACCATGATAAACCCTCCTTTCCTTCACATTAAGCAAATTCAGTGTTTTAGCAGGTGGGCAAAGCACATGCAAGCTGTGCGCTTGGACAGGATGCCATCTTACCTCCTCCATTTTTGTAGCAGAGATATGGGAATCGCCACACGTTCCCCAACCCAATAATTTCCCCTGCCACCGATAGCACAAATTCAATTTTATTGTTCCAATGGCCTCTTTCGTGCACCTTCTTATCGTTGCTGTGGACCAAATTGGTGCTGGAGGCTTCAGGATCCTGAGCATCTTCGGGTTTGCCATTAATTGTAGGGATAGCCTTTTCAGCTGTCATGACTCCAGCCTCTCAAGCCTGGAGAAGAATGGGAAGAAAAGAAGGAAAGGGGGTCCTGTAAAGGCGGCAGGGATGCTCCTGGACCGCTTTCCACTTCGACCACAAACCGCCCGCTTCCCATTTCTACCCAAAAGGACCAAAAAGTGCAAGAAGATGCTCCGGCCAACTTCGCAAGATCGGACACACCTGCTGTATGGGGCTGGGGCGACTTGAGCTGGGAGTGAAGTGAAGACCGAAGCGGGGAAGCCCGACCTGTTTTTCTCCCACTCCCCCACCCCGTAACATTTCTTCCTTAACAGGCTTTCCAAATCTGCCCGACCTGACTCTGCCGTCCCCACGTTCCTTTCCAGACTAGCGGGGCGGAGAAGGCCAGATTCCTCCCCTGAGCGCTACTCACCCAGGACTCCGGCCGCGCTCTTGGCAGAAGGAAGAAGAGGTCGGGGCTGGTTCTGCGGTTGCCGTCCAGCAGACCTTTGAGCGGCCCTGGCCGTCCTGTGCCACTGACGCCTGGGCAGGGAGGCAGGCAGGCAGGCAGAGAGGGAGGGAAAGCAGGCGAGGCGAGGCGAGGTGAGCTGAGGCAGGCGCCCGCGGCGGAGGCGGCAACCAGCGGCGAGGGAAAGGCTCGTGATAGGCAGGGGCGGCTTCGCCTTCTCTCGGCGCGCTGTTGCTGCCCGGCTGCAAAAGCTGCTGCGCTCCGACCACGCCGCACAGCCGAAAGGGATTCGGACTGCTCAGCCTATGCGGAGGAAACGAGCGACTCCCCTCCACCCAACCCCACCCCACCCCACCGATTGCCCAGCAAGTCTCCCGCCTTTCCTCCGCCCCGCTCCTTGCCTCCGTTCCACCTCCTCGTAAACTATCGGAGGGGGCTCCTCCCCTACCTACCTTGAGGGGGAATCTGCCTACCTACACGCGCCCGGGAGGCTGAGCGCGCACGCTGGGAGCACGGGCGGTGCGAGGCAGCCGCGTTTATTTGAGAGGAGGACGGCCGAGCAAAGGCGGTCGAGGAGTCAACAGCGCAGCCTCTCGCCTCCAGTTCGCCTGGTAGTCGGGGGAAGAGAGTGAAAGCCCGAATTCCGCTACCCCACCCCGCTCTCTGGGCTTTTGTTCTTCTGGACTGGGTAGCATCTCTGGGACCTGGGTCGGAGGTTACCTAGAACCAGAGGAGGAGCGGCACTTTTGCCCTGCTTAGTCAGCCTCCCCTCTGGGAAATACTTAGGATGTGGCTTGAGAAGAGAAGACATACCTTCCCTTCCCACTGTGACCCAAATCCTGCCCGGTGAACCAGATTTTTCCCTTCCCAAAGATGCTTTTTCACGAGGCAGCTGGACTTTGTTTCTTAACAAGAAAGTCCACTTGCCTCACGAAAAAGCATCTTTGGGATAACTATGACCTGGACAACTGGGAATCTCCACAGACGGGTCCCGCCGTCTCCCCCACCGCCGCCATCTCACTGGGAGAAGGCAGTGGTGGCAGGAGCCCCAAAGGATTCCATGGGACTTCTTTGCCTCTTTTTTGACAACCTTTCCAGGTGTTCTCCTGCTCTCTTCCTCAGCAACTCAGGGGAGCTCTTTAGCTTTGAGAAGAGCTGGGTTTGACAGATAACCCATAAGGAAAGGAGGAACCTAAAGGAAGCCCTAGAGTAGCCATGGAACCTACACCTACTCTTTGTTTCTGCCAGGCTGGATCATGTGTGAATTAGGTATAAATCAGCCCTCAGACTGGATTGGGATAAATGAGCCCGGTATATAGGCAGACTGTAAGGGACCAATCACAATGGCCATCAGTGCAGCATGTTCAGAGTTGTAGAAGACCCGGTTAGGGAGAGCTCATCGTGGAGAAAATCTATGGGTTCACTAGGAGTTAAAATGGCACATAATCAAGTCAGGTCCCCAAGGGACAAAGGGAGAGCGAAAGTAGGAGCAGCAATGTTCTTCCCTTGCCTAAACCTCTCTCTTTGCCACCTTGCAAAGCACCAAAGTCCTGAGAGAAAATGTTGAAGAAAATAATCTAGTTGAAGGATTGCTGTTCCTTTTCCAAGCTTTGACCAAGCAAAAGAGATTGCTATGTATGTGTTTATTTTTTAATTCATCCTTATCTAACCCATTGCATTACTTTCAAATTAAAAAAACACACAGCTTAAATCAAAAACATATTGTATCAAATGATTTGAGTGCTTAATATTATGTGTTGGAAGGCCCTCAAGGAACAGGAAGAAGGGAGGAGATTAAATCCGGTGACCAGAAGACTGAGAGGATTTATAGCCAGCCAATTTAAGAGACTGAAAAAGAAGAGGAGAGCACGTCCTACCTTTCTCTAAGGAAATAGATATATAGATGATACTTGTAGAGGCTACTTTGTGGCTCCTACAATCCATGGGAACAAAGTGTGACAAAAGGTGTTTCTCAAAAGGATGTATACCTTTGGATTTCAAATAATTTAAGAATTTGAAAATAAGATGTTTCAGAGAGCACACATTTTATAGGAGGAAAGGAAACTAATGTGTGTGAAGTATTGGTGGGAATAAAAAAAAGTATAAATAATACATATCCATTGTGTTTGATGCAGCTTTGGTGGGTTGAATCGATGGACATTTGCCTGTCCCACACACTTAAAGCTATTTAATATAGAGGCAAAGTGTGTGTATCATTAATGCCACACATAAATGACCAGGAAAGGCATGCTAATTCTAGTGCTTTGATAAGCATGATTGTATAATATGCATACCTGAAAACTTTATCAGATTGGTGCTTTACATTTAAATGTACCAAGAATATCTTAGATGTACACTTAAAATATAATGTGTGACATCTTTTAGTACTCACAACTTGATTTTATTTTCACAGCTACAACCATGTGTTTGTTAGAAAAATGTGATATGGTAACTTGTTAAATAATATGGGTTTGAGTATGTGATTAGTTAAAACACAGGAAAAACAAAATTAATGTTAGGAAACTATCGTTGATCCTATAACATTACTGATATATTTTATATCTGAAGTGTCTAAGCACTAATGTTACGTTGCTTGAGGATGTTTTTGAGAGTTGCTTCAAGGAGTTCAAATCAGGTTCTAGTATGCTTTCTCAGAAATCTTATTTTAATCAATAGATTGATTCCAAGATTGTTGTGCATAAGAATGCTGCCTTAATTGAAAATAAATGTTAACTATTGTTACAGCCACTATCATTCTCTTCCTGTGAAACCCTATAACAAATGAAGCAATTTGATGGATTACTGTAATATCACAGGTATTGTGTATCAACGCAAGTTGGGATAACTCCTTGAGCATATGGCTTATATTAAAAAAATTTTTTAAAAAAACTATACAGGTGAATCACTTTCATCAAAAGTAAGCACAGTGAAATAAATGAAATGTGTTACTGAAATAAACATGTTTAATCATGCAGTGTTATAAATAACCACTCACCATTACCGGTAAGCAATTGTATTGTTTTTTTCTCAAAAATTGCTTTCTTTTCTTGTTTCTTTGTTTGACATAGCTTTAGTGAGCTGAAAGGCTAATAAACTGTCTATAATTATATTATTACTTTTTAATAGTAAGTAATAAATCCTATCTATTGTTAATTATATTGCCTGTCTATCATGAAATCTTTCTATTTTATCTTCATTTATTAGATTTTGATTCTGCCTTTATTACTTAATAAGTGACTCAAGGTGGTGAACATACTAATACTCCTTCCTCTCTTATTTTTCCACATTAACAGCCCTGTGAGATGAGTTGGGCTGAGAGACAGTGACTGGCCCCAAATTATCCAGCCAGGTTTTCATCCCTAAGGCAGGACTAGAACTCTTAGTTTCCTGGATTCTAACCTGCACTATAGCTTCCTGACATATAATGTAAACTCATACTAGAGCCATGAAATAGGATAAAACATCCTGAGCAACATGTGACCCACTGTCAACTCTATGGCGAGCCTGGTAGTTCTCAAATATTTACTAGACCGGGGTCCCCAACCTATGGTTCACAGCCTGGTACTGAGCTGTAGCCTGTTGGCCCCAGGGCCCTGGGAATAGCTGGCGAGCCCCTCCCCACTCATGGTAGCACTACTGCATGGGCACTAGCAGTCCCATTTGTGCATGTGTGGAGACGCTAGTACTGCCGCCAGCATCATGTGGGCACCAGCAGCCCGTTTGCGCATGGGCATTTGCGTATGCAGGTGCGAGGCCATGCTCGTGCATATTTCCCCGCTGCTCCCTTTCCTTCTGGACTGCCAAGCCAGAAAGACTATACCTTTATTATTTATTTATTTATTAGATTTCTGAAGGAAAATGTTTGCATATAGAGAATCAAGATGGTGAGTGGAAAGACATAGGCCATTTTTCAGCAATAACTTAGAACATCTTTGGATTGTTACTCAGCCACAACTGAAGCCAAATAAAGCCTTTGCTCATTACTATTATTTTGGCCCAGCAATGATTAGATGACTCTAGAAAAGTTGCTAGAGCTGAAATGACCAATGATAGGAAGAATGGAATGGAATAAAAGGATGCTCAGATATGAAAGGGACAATTTTGAAGATAAATGAAATGAAGTGTTTTGCGAATGGTCTGCAAGTGTGTGAAGAATTCTAGTACAGGAAAGGTCAACTGATGACCCTCCAGAATACTTCCTTCACATTGGATGTGCAGATTCAAACCGATAGTACTAAGTATAGAGTAAAGAATTCTATCCACAATTGCTCTGAATTAAGTTTTCTTAAGTTCCGTAGCAATTCTTCCAACCAAACATGAATTTATACAAGATGGCATTACCTCGTGAGGTGATAAGTTCTGTCAAATCTAATGACCTAGTAATGCCAGCCTAGCATGACATTAAGGAAGGAAAGAGATATTAATTAAAACCCATCCCACTTTTTTTTTTTTTACAAAAGTAATGCAACTTGTCCAAGAAAATCATGGGAGGGTACTGACACTTCCTGTCTCTAGGAGAAACATAAATCAAAAGCTGGCCTGGGGATAGTCACAAATTGCAATGCAACAGACTGCATTGATTTAAGCTGAGAGCAAATTTAGATAAAAAGCAAAAGTGGGATAGGCCTACAGTGTTATCTATCATAGTTACCTAAAGTTTAATATCAGAATATTAGAAAGCTTTTTTATTTATACTCCTTTTAGAGTAATGGTATACGATATATTGACAGAATTATTTGGAAAAGTTTAGCTTTTAAAGACATGCATATTGCAATAAATTATGTACCTACTATTTGGAACTTAACATGTTCTGACAAAAATGGTTTTTTTGTGCTCTAGGAATAACAAAAAAGAATAATTGTCAGGAGATAAGAAACTGCTCCAGTTATAAAGGGCTGGATTTTAGATCTAGACATTTTCAAGAAAATTATTCTGTCAGTGGGAAAATGTTACATTATCTCTTCCATTGGAAAAGAATCTTAGGTTTGGTAATTAAAGCTAAATTACAGACTTTTTTGTTTTCAATTGGTGCATTGTGTTGATTTTTTTCTTTTTTCTTTTGAATGGTATGTTTTTCTGCTTTTATTATTTTAGTACATTTGTTTGAAAATGCTTGACATAATTAATATTTTTTTTAAAAAATCTGAACCTGAATTTAAAGCCTCTGTAAACTAGTGAAGTAACTACTTTTAGTATCACATAAAGTTACAAAATGACTTTAAAATGTATATATACAAAACAACAACAATGACCAACTATTTAGCTTTTGCAAGAAGATCGCACAGATTGATTACAAACAATGGCATGATGAAGAAGTAGTAATAATAGCGCATTCAAATATCTGCAAGAAATACCATTTGCCTGCAAACAAGAACAGGTGGGACAACAAAATAGACAACGTACTAGAAAATGAAGAAGCCAGCACTCTGGAATTTTAGAAGTCAAACTGAAAAACAGCTGGCATATACCGTGTTTCTCCGAAAATAAGACCTATCCCAAAAATAAGCCCTAGCTTGATTTTTACGCGTTAGCCTGATATAAACCCTACCCCCAAATAAGCAGATTTTGGGGTGAGGCACACAAATAAAAATCAAGCTAGGGTGGGGGTGGGAGGGTGGAGCTGTCCCACATGCACCGCACTCTCTTAACCTTAGGACCACTGCAGCCAGGCCTCCCATACTCTGACACCTGTTGCACGGCTGGCCGAGTTCTTCTGTGGCCACTTGTGGCTGCATGCCACATGGCACATCACGCCAGTGCTGGCACTCATGGAAGGAGGCTGCATGGCTCGTCGCATCGATCATGCTGCTGCTGGCACTCGTGCCACAAGGCCTCATGGCTCATCACACCAATTGCGCCAGTGCCACTGCTCGCGGCAGGAGGCCACATGGCTCATTGCACCATTTGCTGCACCGGCACAAGTGATGTGATGAACTGCATGGCCTTCGCTGCAAGCGGTGGCAATGGTGCAATCGGCACAAGCCTTGCAGTCTCGTGCTGCAAGTCCTGGCACCAGCATAATGCGCCACATGGCATGCGGCCCCAGAGGAACTCATGCAGCAGCACAAAAGGCGTCGGGGCGTGGGAGGCCTGAGTGCAGTGGTCCTAAGGTAAGAGGGTAAGACATCTCCCTAAAATAAGATCTGGTGCGTCTTTTGGGGCATAAAAAATATAAGACTGGGTCTTATTTTCAGAGAAACATGGTAACACCCCAGACCTAAATATGGTTAGTAAGAAAGATAAAAATTGCCTGGGTAGATGATGTTGCAGTATCTGGAGATCTCCAAATAGAATGACTCTGGCAAAAAAACCCAAGTAAGGATAATGCCAATAGTAAATAGACAGACACCTTGGCTATAATCCCAAAACAACTGGACCTCCACATGAACACCATTGACACCACTGCAAAGGTGGCTTTACTTGGAATTGTGGCAAGATGCTGTCCCAGTTCTTCATGTTCTTGATCCACTCTGGAAGCCTGATACTGTGACAGTGACTGGTTCCTGTGCTAAGAGATTGCTGTGGTCTGTTCTCAAAACCTGCAACCACTTTGCCCTGGTGTTATTTGTGTGTGAGAGAGAGACATGTATATCATCAGAATTCTCTGCCAGATCCCAGGAACAATGTCAGAACTCTCTCCAGATGAGTATAGAGCTAGGAACAGTTACAATACTGCACAAAAGCTTCAAAAGCTTCAAAGAAATGCTTTGATCAAATCACCCAACTGAAGCTGATTTGTGGGTTGAACTATTCTGAAGCAGAAAACCAGAGAAGTGATTGTGAAATGCTTTGTAACTCTTCGATGCACATTCTAGGTTCTATGGCTTTGGGGTTTGTTGTAAATATTGTATAATATTGCAATCTCCAGTTAAATAGATGGAGAATGCTGAGGCGGCACTGAGTAGTGTGATAAGCTTTCTGAAGTGACATGGGCAGCCATTCAATCAGTTGAATTCCTCATTAAACCTGTTATCTATCAGAGCTCTTTTGAGGAGTGATGGCTAACATCACTCTGAGCTCTATTCCCCTTTTATTTTCTCATTTTCTTTAATGTAGCCAATTTTCTCTGGGTTGCTCTGTGTCTGCCATACAACTGAGAGTTCAGCAACTTTGTGTATAAACTGCACTCCTGGGAAAGATTTAAGTTTCCTGTCAGTGAATGAATATGTGCCAGGTAACAGGTTCAGATAATGACCCATTTTTTTATTTCTCTAAAAATTAGAAGCGAAGTGTTAAAGCTACAAATTTTACTTTATCTTTTCTGGATATGTGTATTTTTCTAAGCAAAGCCACCCATCATTTTTAAAATTTTCTAAATACATTCAAAGTTACTTCTAGAAATGATGACAATTGCAAGTATTTTATAGCTTGGTGACTTCTCATTCAGGAATCTTCATAGGATATTTTGCTTATTTATTCATTTGATTTAAATGCCACCCATATCACTGATACGAAGGTGTCAAGATGCTGGTTGTGATGAAAGCACCATTTCTTGTTTTATGAGCATCAAGTGGGCTGCCATCTTGATGTTTTACCATATCCTGTGGACACTCTTGCTCTCGCTTATTCACTTTTTAGTAAAAACAACATTACAGAAATCAGGGCTTTTTTTCTCATAGAACGCCCAGAACGGAGTTCTGGTACCTTTTTGGGATGGAACCTTGTAGGGTAGGCAAGGCGGGTTGTATGACGTGTGTGAGTTCCGGCGCCTTTTTTTTTTTTTTTTTTTTTTTACAAAAAAAAGCACTGACAAAAATTAAGAATCAGACTAAAGGTATCTATAAGCGCCAGTCTGCCGACATGCATTGTATTACATGGTAAGATAGTCCTGACTTAGCAGCCTCAGACTGGAATTTTGTTAAATTTCAGCCCGTTAAAATAAATCTAGTTATTGCCATTATTAAGCCTGACCACATGAACTGACTCAACTTTAAGACCATTTTTATGATGGTCATAAAGCAAGTCACGACAGTCATTAGGGAATCACATGGTTATTAAGCAAAACTGGAAACAAGGAAAAAAAATCAGATGCCAGAAAAAAACATTACAAATTGTGACCATATGCTGCAACCAGTCATAAATGTGATCCAATTGCCAAGTGACCAAAATATGATCAGCTGACTATGGAAGATGGGTTTTGGGAATACTGGGTCCTAAGTACCTTTTTTGGGGAGTCCACTGTAACTTTGAACCATTGTTAAGCAATCAGTTCTTAAGCAATTAAACATGATATTCTAAATTATTCCAAGGCTCATAACTTTTTGTGGAGGTTTTCTAGAGAATTAATTCTGTTTTTAGCATGCATTTACACATCCTATGTTTACAATTAAATATATATATATATATATGGAGAATTTAAAAAAATCAAAACCTTGAATAATCTGAATAACCAGAAAAATAAATGTGATTAAATAAATATGTGTACATAAAAAGAAGTGATCCTTATATTTTAGGCTCTTTTAAAAATAATTATTTTGTGCATTGATTAAAATTTCAGTTCCCTCCTCACATCCTAGTTATTTCTGCAGGAGAATAATAAATTGTGTTCTCAATTTGGAGCTTAGTTTTCTATTGATGGTATCTTTTCGGGCTGTGAAATAGCACACAATGGATTGCTTTGTTGGCAACATCTTCCTATCCAAACAAGAATGGGGAAAAAGGCTTCTGTTATGTTGGCACATGCAAGAAGGGAGAATAATGTGCACCAAACATTATAATAAGAATTAGTAATTGTCACAACCATTCTCACAAATTATTTCTCGTCTATAGTATGTCCATAACATCAGTTCTATATTGATAAAGGCCTACAATAGAAACACTGGGACATTTCCATGCAGCTGGAGTATATAAAACTACTGCCATGTAAAAATTTATATATATTGGCAGAGCTCATGGTAGAAATATGTGAATTCTTGTTTTCGAATAATGATGAAATATAATTTGCAGCTTTCCTTCCCTTAACCATTGTTGCTGCCAGTTAATGATCAGACTGACATGATTCCATAATTTCTATAATTCAATAATTCACATGAAGATAAAGGGAGGGAGGAAGCACATGTCTACTTGCAAGATTCTACTATTATAGCTGTTTTAATAAAAGTAGTTCTCTAGACATACAGTACACCGCACCCGTTTCTTAGTCTGGTCTACCTTATATGACTGCCAATTGTAGATAGATTCCTCTCACTTCTACATCCAGTTATACCCCAGTCTGACTTCCTTCAGATAATTTGGAAATGCAGTTCATAATGCTTTGGAAGCTATAGAGCAACAGTTCTTAAAGGTTCCAGAAGTGGATGCTGGTGGTTTGTCAGATAAGTATGTCAAAATCCTAACTATCATCAGAAAGTTAATTTCCCATGTGTGGGAGGCTAGGCATATGTTTAACAACGTCTACGTTTAAAAATATTTCAACCAGGCAGCAAAGCAGTCGCTATCTGCTTTTATATTATGTTTTATAGATAAAGATGTTACAGGTCCAGGTGTACATTTATCTATATCTAAAAAGTAGTTATGCAGCATGATGTGAAGTATATATGGACTAAATTCAGGGTGCTAAGAGTACAGAAACAGAATAATAGAGTTGGAAGGTACCTTGGAGGTCTTCTAATCCAATCCTCTGCTCAAGCAGGAGACCTTATACCATTTCAGACAAATGGTTGTCCCATCTTTTCTTGCAAAGTTCCAGCAATGGAGCACCTACAACTTCTGGAGGCAAGTTGTTCAACAGTCAGGAAAGTTAGTCCTAAATCATGTTCCTGGATATTGGAGAATATTGCATTGGTCCCTCTCTCTAACCATAGTTAAGGATCCACACAGCTTCTGCTCATTAGGAGAAATGAGGGAGAAAAAAGTTGGATGACATCTATCTGCAATCAATTTCAAATTCTTAAATGTTTCAAGTGGATGGTAAATACCATAGAAAAAACACAAAACCCCCAACTCAATCATTGTAAACCTAGAGCAGCAGGTCCTCAGCATAATTGGCTGATGAGCTAGTTCTAAATTAGCTAGGTGTTTGCTACTTAAATACAAAATTATTATTTTTTAAATGGAGACATTTTAAATAACAGAATAAGTTTTCACATTGCCATCTATTGGGGATGTCATGATACAGAAACTTATAATATCACGAACAAGTCTCGCATGAAGCATTTACTGTATTTGCATAAAATACTTAGATAATTTAAACATATGTACTACGTACACATTATCCTTGCTATTGTTTCAAATACTAATGTTAGTA
This sequence comes from Protobothrops mucrosquamatus, assembly GCF_001527695.2. Lineage (NCBI taxonomy): Eukaryota > Metazoa > Chordata > Lepidosauria > Squamata > Viperidae > Protobothrops > Protobothrops mucrosquamatus. The sequence goes on from NW_015386339.1 coordinate 362,006, forward strand.
GTAGTTATTTAAATGCAAGTTAGAATATGTGTATTATGAGGAGGTTGAAGTCAATGGCTCACCATAATGTTGGAACATTGAGGGAATTATAGTATTCAAGGTAAAGAGTACAATTATGAGAAATTAATGAACATCCTGATTTGTAAGAATTGTGACTATGTATATGTTGTATATGTATATGTTTGATGTATGTATATTTATCTATCTATAGACATTGCTTCTTCAGCTAGGCAACAGAGATGAGCACCAGCCCCTAGAGACAGACACAACTGGACAGGGGAAACTTTTACCTTTACCTATACATACAGATACAGATAGCTTCTCTTCAAGCTATAGTTTTAGAATGGAGCATTTTGATAAATAAAATTTTAAATGTTTCTAATTAGACTTTACTTTTGAAAGTTCTTTGTGCAAGGTTGGTTGATATAATGTTAATGGAATGTCCTGGAAATATTCTGCATTCAACGTGTTTGCTTGTACTAGGACAGTGATGGCGAACCTTTTAGAGACCAAGTGCCCAAACTGCTACCCAAAACCCACTTATGCATCATCGGGTGCCAGGTGGGTGTGGCCCATTGGCTGGGCGTGGCCCATTGACTGGATGTGGCCCATTGGGTGGGCATGGCTGCGGTGGTAACAGTAGACTGGGTGGGACTAAAAAGTTCAATCAATCAATTCCAACTTTGCAAGATCTTTTTTTTCTCCGCAAGAAGTTGAAATTGACTGATTGATTGAACCTTTTTTTTTGTACACAGCGGCGGAGGCCTAAAGTGAAAAGGTTTTATAAAACCCAGCTGAAGGCCTAGGACTGGGGTGATGGCACGCGTGCCCACAGAGAGGGCTCTGAGTGCCGCCTCTGGCACCCGTTCCATAGGTTCACCACCACTGTACTAGGAGATGATTATCATTGTGATTATGAATTACTCCTTGATATGTCTATAGAGATTCTCAATCATCCATGTCATAGTTGTCCTAAAAGTGCTCTTTCCAAAAGAAAACTGGACTTTGGTTTTTTCCCATGAAAGCATTTTGCTTCTTCTCTAAGAAGCTTCTTCAGTTCTGACTGACTGGTGGGGAATGGAAATATTTTTATTCTTTGCATCTGGTTGCTAGCACTGTGAGAGTCAGTCATTAGCTCTCTGATTGTTGTTGAGGCCACTTGGGAGAGTTTATCTTTATCCTCAGAGTCACCTGAATCAGAGCGCCAACAGGTGTGGAACCTTCTTGGCAGTGCTAAAAAGGAGTGAGTTGTAAGCAGGGGATAGCTGGTATCTGAATTGCCCTTCATTCCTCTGGAATGCACCCTATCCTTCCTGAGAAACCCCTGCCATACTCCATCATAGTTTAGATGATGATTTAATGCTGGAAGTGTTGGTCATGATTTAACATTATTATACACCATTCTCACTGCATCCAACTTACTCTAGACCAGGGGTAGGCAACCTTGGCTCTTTTATGACTCGTGGACTTCAACTCCCAGAATTCCTGAGCCAGCATGGCTGGCTCAGGAATTCTGGGAGTTGAAGTCCACGAGTCATAAAAGAGCCAAGGTTGCCTACCCCTACTTTAGACGTTTTCCTGACATATTAAACTCTCACTTCCCTATCACAAAGAGGGCAGGACTATATTTTTCTACAGAACCATTTTCACTCCTTTGTTAAATATTCATTCCTCACAACAGTAAGTACTATCTCTACTATCTCTCCACCTATGTTTGTATATGATAATATTTATTATTTGCTCTAGTTTTTACTCAACCATACATTCTTTTTTCCCCTCACCATCACAGCTACCTTGATCTTTGATGGAATAATTTTCAGAGCCATTTCCCCCTTTCATTAAATAATCTATTTAATATTCACTGCAAATTATAACACAGCGTATCATTTGCACACATGCATAAACATATTTCCCAACCAATACATTTCCAATCTTACCATCTGATGCCTTACCCATTTATATATAAATAAAAATGTAAGAGGTCATCAAACATCTTTATCTTACCTCCTACTTAGTCTTGAACCATTCACTAAACACTCCAATTATTCTCATACGTGCTGTAATTCCATTGCAAACTACTCATCTCACATTCAACCAACTTAAACTTTATATTTATATAAAATATAAATATAGTATATAAATATAGAATATTCTATAATTTAATTCTATTCATTTTATCATTATTATAAGTTATTAACAAGCATTACATTTTCTCCTTTTTCATATGTTCTAATATAACTCCATACTTTTTAAGGCCCTTTTTAACATAATTAAATTTAACATAATGAAATAAAAACGTAGCTGCCTGACCAAGTGCACAGTGTGTAGTCCTTAATGGAATTATATCTACAGGAGGGAAGTAAGCAGCCGGGTACCTCAAGGTTCTCTTTTAGGTCAGCTACTTTTCAACATCTTCATAAACAATTTAAATGATGGGATAGAAGGGGGAATAGAAGAGAACTTATCAAATTTGTAAATGGTATGAAGCTGAGGGCATAGCCAACAACTTAGAAGATAGGCTCAAGATCCAGAAGGACTTGAGCCTAACAGACTTGATCACTGGGCCTTATCCAACAAAATGCAATTCAGTGATGATAAAAGTAAGGTCTTACACTTAGACAAAAAACCCAAATATATAGGTATAGAATAGATAGTACCTGCCTCGACAGCAATAACTGTGAGAGGGATCTAGTGTCCTAGTGGACCACTACTTAAATATGAAACAGCACTGTGCTTCAGCTCCAAAAAAGCCAAAGTAGTTGGTGCAGTCCCAATAACAGAGGGATCATATCAACATCACGTGAAGTGCTAGTACTATTTTATACTGCATTGGTATATTGCAGGGGTGTCACTGCCAGCCCACAAGCTGGTTGCATCATGCAGAGGCCACACCCACCTCAGCTCTGGCAATGTGAAAAAAGTTGCAATACATTGCAACATGTCACGTGACACCCATGGTATACTGCATCCAGTTTTGATAACCATGATACAAAACAGATGTTGAGACTCTAGAAAGACTGCAGAGAAGAATAACGAAGATGATTAGGAGACTGGAGGCTAATTATATATTGAACAGTTTCAGGAACTGAGTATGTCTAGCCTAATAAAGAAAAGGACTGGGGTGAGATGATAGGCATTTCCAATATTTGAGGGGCTGTCACAGAGAAGAGGGAGTCAGCTTCTTCTCCAAAGCACATGAGGGCACGATGGAAGTTTCCACATCATTTTTCCTTAAGCCTGTTTTCCATTACTTTTCAGAATGGGTTAGAAAATTAATCTATTTTTATATGAAACTCCCACTTTCTCTTCTTGCAGAAGTTGCATTTTCACTCTATTTCATTTACTTTGTTACTTGTTTTCCATGTCCATTTTTCACAAGATCTATTACCAGTGCCAATAAATTACGATCTCTGCCATATTCAAAATCCTTCATCATCCCTGTATCCTTTGGTAATTCCTTAGTCTTCCATGAGAAACAATCAAATCAATCATAATTTGAGATTCACATTCATTCCTTTGTTATAGTTACATATGAACAGAATCATTTCCCTCTTGATAACAACCCTTTGGAGCGTTAAGCAGATATGGTAATAAATCCCCACCTGCTGCTTTTGGCCCTGCCTCTGATTATGTCAGATTTGAGTGCACAAACAACTTTTTATGAACTTGATTTTAATCAGGGATTATCATATCTTACTTCCTCACTTTGAAGATCTAATAGGTAGTGTCATGGTTTTTAGCTGGAAAAAGGGAAGTGAGAAAGAATGGAGAATGAAAGGGAAAGGAACAGGAAACAAATTGAATGTACTAAAAGAATTTTTTTATCACTTACATGTTGATTTATATCAGTTCATTTTGTAGGATTTTCTAAGATTCCTCTTTAGTTTTTTTTTTTAAAAATTGTAAAGTGGTATGGTAGAGAAATGTTTCTGGCCCCCCAAAATTGGAGTTTCATGAAACTTAAAATATAGGGTTAAATGTACTTAGGATAAAAAGAAACTTCATATTTGAAGAATGCAGATACTATATTCATAAAGTATGTATGTGTGTATATGCATATGTGTTTACTTGCAATATTTTAAAATTATTAATGCATTAATTGAAATACAAAGTTTTCATTTGGAAGTTATGTAAAGTATAGCAACACTCATTAAACTCTTGCCTTCATGCTGTCACAGCACGAGCATCCTGGAAAAGTCAACTTGTATGCAAATATTTTGTTTGGTACAATTATATGTCATGCATGGTTCTTAACAGCTGTAAAAACAGATCAGATCTCCTCTGTTTTATGTTGAAAACAGTTCAATGAAATAGTAAGAGCTAAAATAGAAGGGTAAAAATGACTAACAACATGCTGGTGCTTAATATCCCCCACACCTTTGTTGAAGGCCTTTTTATACACAACCCTTTCTTTTCTTTCTACACTTGAATGCTCACTTTATTATCTAGAAAATGGGTTTCTCAGCGGGAAAGCAGTGGCAACAGAATGGGTGTTTGGCGCAGCAAGTTCATGTTGTCAGAGCCAAGTATCTAGGTAGAAAAAGACTGGATATTCCTTTAAAAAAAAAGTTCATTAATTGTTTGACCTTTTTGACTTCCAGAAAGATAAAAGTATTTCTGTTAACCAAACAGGAGAGATGGACCACCAAAGTTGTTACACCAATTTATCAAGGGGAATTCATTGTATAAATGGAAACCACCATGCTCTTGTTGAGCTAAATGAGACTGTGTAATTGAAGCTACAGAAGTAATAAAAAGAGTCATTAATATTCCCTAAACACTGTATGCAAATTGCTATGCATGCAGCTTTGTGTGCTGAACTTCAGTACAGGGAGTACTGATTGTCCAACATGTACAGCCTCTACTCTATTGCCATACAAACTTATTTCTGTAATTCTCATTGCATCTTACCTGAAACACAAATTATTGTAGTATATTTGAATATTGATGTTACAGCAGACATGAATTTGTGCTTCAGAGATCTTCACTACAACAGGTTCATATTTGTTATTTTGTGTATCATTCACACTTATCTATCACCAATGGCATGGCAATATGCCCAGTCAAAATAAACTTTTATAACATGACAAAAAGCAAACATAAATACAATTCATAAAAGCATTATGAACAAATACGAAAATAAAATAAAAATAATGCTATTTAAAAAGAAGGCTAAAGAGCTTGGCTTAATATCATTTTTGGACCCAGAGGAATAGTGACCATTCATATCTCTTGAAGTGTGTATGTCATAGGCAAAGGACATCTTTGGGTGTTCTATAAATGGGCTTCTGAGAATTATGATGCCTTCAGAATAATTTTTTTTCTATCTTAAGAGCTACATAAACTCAAACCTTACATAAGTTCAGTAAGCAATTGTCAACTTGTGTAGGTTTTTCAAAATTGGATAATATTCATTCCACAGATTCCACAGATGTATTAAATCTTTAGAACTACTACAAATGAAGTAGGAAATTTTTCACACTTCAAATTATTCATTAAGCCATTCTGATGGTCTGGTCATTCTGCAGGTGTTCCTAGTAATAGTTAGTTAATTCTTCAGGTGATCAATTTTCTTAATTGCTCACTTAAGAACAATGGTGTTCCATGTAAAACTGTTTTATCTAAACAAAATCCCAAATTAAACATGTGATCTATTATATTCATGGAGACATATGTTAATTAGGGTGACTTAATGTTTGTTATAAGGGAACCAATTTATGGTAGTGGTTAAGGCACCAGGCTAAAAACCAGCAGACTGTGAGTTCTATCCCTATCTTAGGTTTGAAGCTATCTGGGTGACCTTGTGCAGTCACTCTCTTGATCCTAGGAAGGAGACAAGATGTACTCAGGCTAAGATCAAGGCAACTCTGAAAGAGGTTAGCCAGCTGGTAAAATCACAGAGAGGTATGGAGGTTAAGGATAAGACTCAGCTCTGAAAAAAAAATGCAAGGGCCTCCATCTGAAGCCATACAGCAGGGGTGTGAAACTGCCGGCTCATGGGCCAGTTGCATCATGTGGAGGCCACACCCACCCCAGCTCCAGCCATGATATGTCGTGACACATCACGTGATATGGCGAGTTTGACACCCGTGCCCAAAGACTGCTGTATAAAGGCTCACAGTAATAGCTATCAGGCTAAGGACAGCAGAGACCAAGAACATACAGTAAGTGCCCTATTCTCCAAAGATCATCCAAAGTATACTCCCAGCTGCAGTGCAACCATAAAATAACAGAAAAGGCACCAACATCAGAAACTGAACAGTACTGGAAGAACATATGGGAGGAAAGAAGATCTGTAATACCATATAAAGTTACTGCAGGACCTGAGAGGAGACCTCCAACAACTTGCCGGAACAGAAACCAGTCACCATCACTATAGCAGACCTCCAACATTGAGTCAAGAACATGAGGAGCTGGACAGCCCCTGGTCCAGACATCTACTGGCTAAAGAAACTAAGAGCAGTGCCTGAATGCCTGAGCCACCCAGAGTCACTTTGATTTTGACATACGTTGCATATAAATTTAATAATATAATAAAATGCCTAGCAGCCCAGATGAGCCAGCTGCTATCAGTAGGTTCCCAATCAGGCTGGCTAACATAAAGAAGGTTAGTGCTGATCATTAAAGACCACAAGAAGGAAACATCAACATTCAACTACAAACCTGCCTCAGAAACAGTTCAACACACAGTGTCAGGCTGTAAAATGCAGGCAGGAACTAAACTGGCTGCAGGCACAACCAAGTATCTGGCATTGTGTACAGGAACATCTGGACAGTAGACAATGTATGAACTAGACCCTCTCAAGTTCAGATGGGAGATTCCACAGAAGGTTGCGGAGAAAAACAGGCTAAATCCTATGAGAATTCCAGATGGACAGACAGATATTGGCCAATCAACCAGACATCATGTTAGTAAACAAGGACCAGAAGACAGCAGTGGTGATAGATGTGACATTGCCAAGTGGCAGCAACATCAGGAAGGAGTATGAGCAATTGGAGAAGTACCAGGACTTGAAGATAGAACTAGAGAGGATGTGGAAAGTAAAGGTCAAATTGATCCCAGTAGTGGTAGGAACACTTGGGGCTGCTACTCCTAAGCTAGCTAGGAGAGTGGTTCCAACAAATCCCAGGAACATCATCAGAGCTCTCTGTCCATAAAGGTGCAGTGCTAGGAACAGGTAAGATTCTGCACAGAATCTCAAAATTCCTAGATAGAGGATCTGAGATTGAGGAAGACACATAGGGATGAGAAGGATTTTTTTTAAAAAAAATCCTCACCATCCAAAAATATAGACGAATATTTTAAGTGCTACAGAAACTATCTAGGTCCATTTAAGTGAAGAAGTTTCTCTCAGCAAAAGCATAATTATCCCCCCATCAGTAATTTATCTACAGTCTTGGATTGCCAGTTGAAGTAGTATTTCAGTTTGACTTTGGGGGGATTTTGTTTGACCTTTCAGGGGAGCTGTCCAGAGTGCTGTATGGCTACTAGACTCTTTTAGTGCTCTCCGTGGCCTTTTTTTTAGTTCTACAGAGCTCTTGCTGGTCTTGCTTGGCCCTTTATTATGCCATCTTCCCTTTTATGAATCAACTAATCCAACCTTTCTGATACCACAGACCCCCTGTTTGTGCCAGAAATTTTATTCTACACCACATTAGGAGATGCATACTACAACTACTCCTCATTTAGCAATTGTTTGCAAATACAACATAATAATTATAACTTAAAATTTCATTTTCCATCAATGTATATATGACACATTGCTCATAATTTTATGCTCCTGACAACAAAGCCTCCATTAGATTAAAATCTGGTCAGCTTCAGTCAGGAGTACCATCCAGCAGAAGGGTTGTAGTAAACTAATTGAGATCAGAGAGCTGAGTTTGTTAATCTGAAGTCAGCACTTTTTAGGAATAGCAGAATAAGAGAAAAACAATAGTAAAAAGTGACCTTAGAGAGCTTCTAGTCCAACCACCTGCTCAAGCAGGAAACCCTATACCATGTTGCTCTTCTCTGCACTCTTTCTAAAATCTCAACATCTTTTTATATTGTGGCGATCAAAACTGGATGTAGTATTCCAAGTATGGTCTTATCAAGGCATTATAAAGTGGTACTAACACTTAACGTGATCTTGATTCTATCCCTCTGTTGATGCCTAATGAACATTCCCTCTGAAGAATTCTGCCTAAGAATTCATTAGCTTTTTGCACAGCTAGAGCACACTGCTGGCTCATATTTAAGTGATTGTCCACCAGGACTCCAAGATTCCTCTCACAGTTACCATCAGTAGAACAACTTGCCTCCAGACATTGTAGGTGCTCCAACACTGGAGGTTTTTTAAGAAGAGATTGGACAACCATTTGCCAGAAATGGTATAAGATTTTCTGCTTGAGCAGGGGCTTAGACTAGAAGACCTCCAAGGTCCCTTCCAACTCTGTTATTCTGTTTAATATGTATTGCTTTGGGGAGAAAAGCTGCTCAGGAAGGGCTAGGTTGTTAACATCTGTCCACTCTACTATGGGGCAAAAGTGGGAGAGAATGAGTCAGGCACAGGACACTGTATGAAAAAACTTTATCTGAATGAGTATTTCTCACACATGACACTTAGCAACTGTTTTACTTTCAATTTAAAGAACAGGTTGCAGTCACTAAATGAGGAGTAGATGTAGTCAGTATATAAGCACCTTTGCTGGGATTTATTTTTTTTTGCCAATTAATATATACAGTTTATCAGAATGTCAAATTGGTAAGAAATAGTGCCAAATAGTGCCCTGTTCCCGAACCACTAGAAATTAATTTTTTTCTAGTCAATTTCTATTCTCGTTGTCCTTACATTTTAAAAATGTCTTTATAGTTGTAAATGCTAACTTTTTCTTTTAAATTTTCATAGTGTGCAATATTATTCAATTGCATACTTAGAAGAAGAATCATTATGGATCCATAAATTAAATGTATAGCACAGGCCAACAGCATAATTATACATTTTACAGAAAGTTCTCCAGAGTAAAATAACAAGGCTAAGCTGTTTGCTTAACAGCCACCAGAACTGATGTCCTAAAGCAGCATAGTCATGTGATGTTTCATTTAACAACTGTGTAGCTGATCCTAATTGTTGGCAGTAAGTGAGGACTATCTGTAACTGGCTTTACTAGGTGATTGCATTAATTTTATTTTTAATTCTCTCTGTGTGTGGTGGTTGCCTCGATTCCACTAAATTTCTCTTCTTCCAGTATAGTCCTTTTAAAATCTGTAGATCTGAGTTTATATGTTTATAAAGGGAGTTTTGTGTAAAACCTTCCCCATATATGAGATTACATGGTTACTTTTTGTGTTTTAAGAATGGAACAAGGTTGTTAATTTCTGTATTTATAGGTTTTGTGCAGGAGAAGCCAAAACAGTTCAGTTTCAATTTTCCTAGAACTGGATTAAAGAGAGAATATTTAGGCCTGACTAGGGAGCATTAGAAAGTTCTGCTCAACTGAAGCTAGCCTATCCTTATTGGAGACCTCTTGGAAGAATTTGTAACAATAAAATTAATATCATATTGATAAATGATATGACAAATATTTCCTATTACAATACCCAAACATCAAATAAATTAACATAAGAACCACAATTAAGATCAAGGCTTTTTAGGGTTGCCATCTTTCTTTCCCCTTCCATGTTGATTAAATCAACTCTTTTGTGCAGGTTTTTCAAATAACTATAGGGATTTTAAAAATAAGGCATACATATAAACATATAAACTCACTGTTTATTAAGCTATATGAATAGGGTCTAAGTTAGGTAAGTGTTAGAGTCAAGTCATCCTCACATGTTTCTGGGAAGAATCATGCTCCAACAACTCATGTAAGGTCTGCTTTGCAGGAGTCCCATCCTGTTGTGGAGAAAATTATATGAAGCAAATCATGTTACTGAAATTTATTCTTTAACCCTAGGATTTAAATGGTGGGGTGGTAGTCTTAGTCCTAGTCTTAAACCCTAGGATTTAAATGGGGGGTGGTAGTCTTAGTCATGTAGTTCTCTCTTAGTGGATAAGACATGAAATGAACTCAGTGGATCAATATTAGCTTTAAATCTTCCTATGCCTTTGAGTTAAAAGGGTGGAAAGAGATAATAGGTTTCTCGTAACTAAGACCATGTATGATGAAGTAGATCTTGGACTTAATGCACTATTAGTTAATGAGAATTATGATTGCTTGCTACTGTTGTAAATGTGGTGCTCTAAGAGAAATGCATTAATTTATATTACTGTACTATTGAGCATTGTCAGCACTGATTTTTCTTGCATGGCTGATAAAAATCTATAAAACCTAATACAAAAGAAAGTATAAATCTATAGAAAAAATATATGTGTTAAAACAAAAGTTGGAGAAAATGAACCAGAATTTAGAATTAAAGGTCGTATAATTGCTAAGTGATTGGAATAATGCACCTTCTAAGGAAGGAAATCCTCATGTTACTTCAGGAACGTGGAAGGTGCTACAAATCAGCTGACAGAGTGGTTATTTCAAGCTCACTAACTTCCCTCTTGACAACATGGTAGAGAAATTCAGGTTAGATTGGCATTGTATGCATTTGCACACCATTTGATTTTGAGATCTGATTTAAACGTTGTCCATGGGGTCGCAATGGGTTGGACACGACTTCGCAATTAACAACAACAACATCTTATTTTTATTCTAGAACAACATAGATTCATAAGGAATTCTACCTGGGTGTTTCTCAGTGTATTGCTTTAATAATCTCCTTTAATCAGATATATTTTTCTACCGTACCACAGAAACATCAATTACTGTATTTACTGTAAGTATTTAGCTAAGTATTTGGGGTAGCAGCAAACATTTTCAGGAAATAATATAAGCAATTTGCTTGTCACTGACTTCAAACAGTGACAGAGAAGTTGAGGAAGAACTGGCTTTTTGCTTCCTTTGACTAAATTAATTCTGAATATACCTAAATATGACTGTATCTTTCTATGGGAGGTTATAACTATTCATCTCCATAAGACAGCCTTTGTAAATCGTCTACCATAGCGTCACCAGAATTCATAACTGCTTTGCCAGATCTAAAGCTTTGTATTGTCCAAGAGAATACCATAAAATGCTTGTTAAATGTAACTTGTTCACTGATTTCCTGATTGTCTTTTTCTTCATGCATTTGCTTGATTTTGAAAATAGTAAAACTGCTGGTAAGACTTGACTGCTAAAGCTGGGCTACTTGGGAATAACTGTTTATTTCTGAATGAATAGTGTCTCTCCAAGCAACCTGGCACTTCTCTGAATTGTCTGTCTGTTGGCTGTTAATGCAACAATAATGACATTTTAATGGACTGGTTCAAAAGCAGAGGTAGAGGGCTATGATTTCGCCTTGCTTCCAGGGCTACAGTTCAATTCCTTGGAGGCAGATGCTTTTGATGTCACAATCTGCTCCTCCTCTGGTGACATTTCATATGAAGGGAACCTGACATCCATGAACAAATCAGTTTCCTCTTACAACATGTTTGAACTGAAGAAAATTGGAATATTCTGTTTCTTTTGTGATTTCTACTCATATTAATATTCCACTCTTTGTTTTGGAGATGGGGGAAATGGATAAACTTTTTGCCATCATGACGTCAAGATCAAAGAGCCTTTAAAATGAACCTGAGAGCATGATTTGAGTTTGGAAGATGCTTCTAAAGCAGAAGTGGGCAAGAGATGACAGCACTTTCACCTGGAAAACAACTCTGAAGATACCTCTTTGTAATTAAATGATACATTTGTCTGTCATGCTCTGTATCACTTTGTAAATTGTTGGGATTACACAAACACAATTCATCAACTGCACTATTTACCAACTTATCTGTGACATTAAAAATTCTATCTGATTGCTATATTTTTAAGTAATATTAATAACAATGTAGAATAACATGATGTCTTTTGCAAGTAACAAGTTCAATTATTTTTAAGCTCCATTAGATTAGCACAAAACTGCATGAGGTAACAGAGCAGGATGCATAATTTAAGAGCAAGTTCAGAAGCCAATCTGTTTGGAGTTGTTGCAAAACATTCTACTTCCGCTTAGTTTTCTCATTTGTTTTCACCCCCTATTTGTTGATGTTTTTAATGGAGACCATTCTTTCCAGATGAATTAAAGATTAAAAAAAAGTCTTTGTTGGAAGAGATTTCTAAGAGTTTGAAAGAACAAAATGCTTAAACAATGCACTTTTAAAAGAGAGAGGAACTGGCTAGTTTCTTTAGAGGGGAAGAAAGGGGGAAACGTAGAAGTCTATTTGGTTGCCAAAGGAGTTAAGAGACATTAAGACTTCCCAGAAAACAGCAAATCCTGCCAAAGAGCTAAAAACCGTAGACCACCAAATGAATAAGTGGGTTTCAACGTAGGAGAAATAGTAGCCCATACAACACATAAAATCTCAAAGAAACAGAATTCTGAAGAAGAGCAGTGCTCCCATCAATGTTCCTAGCAACCCAGGGCTCTTTCTCACCTATTCATGGCACAGCTGGCAACAGTCTCTCCTGTAGAGGCCAACAATCCATTTGAGATGCTACGTAAGTTATGCCTGTACCACCTTTTTGATTTCTAAGTACATTTCTGGAAGGCCCCAATGATCAAAATTTTATTGTCCATCATGGATCTAATGCAAAAAAAAACCATGCTCAAAATTATTACAACAAAGCAATCGTTCTCTATCTCCTCATGCCTTTAAAGGAGCAAGGTCTATTTTGCCTTGGAGCAGCAAATCCTAGACAATCAAGTAACATTGCACAATCCAGATTTTTTTGTGGAAAAGAAAAAAATCAATATTTTTTACCAGTAGCCAAAATTTGAAATTGGTTTATAGTGTGAGAGAGGAAAGACCTCCCACATTTGCCATCCATGCTACTCACTAACCTTGACCATCCCTGACCTATTAGTCCAGGCAATCAAACAAAAGATCGCTTAAGCATTTCCACCAACTTTGACATCTAGACTGAAACTGACTAAGGATGTCTTTTGCTAAGAAATTAGCAAATACCAACAACTCAATTAATACTAAAGAAAATCCCCTTAATATATGGAAATTCTTCACACACACTGTAGGATTACCCCAATGCTAAATCCATCTGGGCTCATAAAAGAGCAAGGATTATAAAACCCTGCAGGATGAGAAATCGCGTTTCCCCCTTACCAGACCCAGCAAAGTCCCTAGGGTGAACCATGTTTGCCTGCTTCCTAAAATAAAAGGTGAATCTTCCAATAAAAGTAACCAACCATTCATTTTGTTGCGTGGCCACTTTCAACTGATAACCTGTCTTTTTTTGCTGACGAATAAACTCTACCTCTATTTCAAGCACTTACCCTGTGCTCATTGAAAGTTGGCTTGGAACAGACTAACAAGTCTAACAAGTGTAAATAATACCCCTCCCAAGGGATTTCCATCTTGATGTGATATGAGGATTTATTTGCTTCAATGACTAAGTGATACGCCCAGGAACAGGAGCTCCTGACTGGATCACATTTGTGGGCAGGCCAAAAGGTTAGAGATAAAGTGGACACGTGGGTGGAAAGAGCTCTGCTAGGATGAGAAAAACCATTCCATTTAACAGAAGGAACTAATTAGTACCAAATCATTTTTATAGTTGCCAAGAAAATTATGTGGAAGATAGATGATGATGATGATGATGATGATGATGATGATGATGATTGTTGTTGTTGTTGTTGCTGTTGTTATTCCATTAAAGAAGTGCCCAAAAAAGACCAGATACCTATAATGAAGAATGTGAATAAGGATCTTGCAAGGTTTAAAATAAAATCTATTGAACAGACCAGTAAGCTTGCCTAGAGTATAGTAGTGGTGGTTACAAAAAAAAACAACCCCTGAATATGAAAATTAGAAAACTAGAAGTAATCTATCCCAAAGTGAATGATTGGACTTGAAGGTAAAGATATTCAGATACAAGTAATGTACAGAATGTGAAAGGGCAAAAATTGATGAACATAAGGATCAAGACAAAACTAATAAAAAAATATTGAATTGGCATCAGAAGAATTGAAGAAGCTTTTGAAATCATAAAGCAACAATAACAGCAGTAGCTGGGAAAATTGAACACTATAAGGCACAAATCATCCAATTTAAGCAAAATCAGCTATTTCAATTGAATCAAAGGTGATTTTACCAAAGTATAAATGCCAAAAGAAATTCTGAAAAATGGAAAACCAAACAAAAAAGGAACTTTCCAGTTTTGGAAAGATCTGTAGGAAACTCAAAAAGACTATAATAAAAATGCTGGTTGCATTAAAGAATTTTAAATGAATTTAGTAAAAAAAATCTAACAGAAGTACTAATAATAACAATAGAAACAGTTAAACATCGATTGAAAAGGATAAAGAATAAAATATTGCATAAAGGAGACCTAAACAACTGGTTAATAACTGGCAAAACTCATTTGATTCATAAAGACCCAGCAAAAGGGAAAACACTATGATATATCGCTGGAATTATTAACTGGACACAAACTGAACTGGGCAGTTTGGACCAAAAAACAAGAAAATATGACTATTCACATTCCCCATAGTGATATTAAAAGAATATACCTGCCCCACAGAAATGGTGATAAATGTTTATTTCAAGTCAAACTGTTAAAGAAGAAAAGCATGCATTGGCTGATTCTGTAAAATATAGCTAAGAACAAGCTTTGATGCAAGTTAAAAAATGGAACTTACTAAATGTACAGGAAACATAAAGTAAATATCAAAATAATGTAATAAAAATACAAACAGAATGCTGATAAAGAAAAGCATGATCAATTTCTATAAAATATCAAGGGGAAAGTGGATAAAGATAAAACCTGGCAATGGCTTACAACTGAAACAATAAAAGAAGAAACTCAAGGCTGATTTTGGCTGCATAAGGGCAAGCTATTTGAAATAATACAATTAAGGCCAGAACTGAAAAATCAAATGATTCAAAGTGCATAGAAACAGAAGAAACAGTAGCTCATCTAGTCAGCTCCTGCAAGGAGATCATACAGTAAGTGGTTATAGAGTTGCCAAAATGATTCACTAAGACATCTGTAAAAATTATCATGTACAATAATAAAAATTGGTGGGATCACAAGAGTCAAAAAAGTAGTCAAGAATGAGCAGGTTAAAATATTGTGGGATTTCTGAAGCCGATAAAGTCTTTGCTTATAACACAATGTGATTTAACTGTGGTTGAAAAGAAGGAAGTGTGGATAATTCATGTGGCAATACCAGGGGATAGTAGACTAGAAGACAGAGAATTGGAGAAGATCACGAAGTATCAAGATCTGAAAATTGAAATTTTCTTACATTATAGCTTACATATTCTAACACCATCAAACAACATCTGGTTATCCCACATCTTTGGGAAGGACTTGATAGCTGGATTAAAAAAGGCCAAATCCAGTCTAAACATCAGATTGACTCTATGACCAATCAAAATAAACAAAATAGTTACTTTCCCCAAAGCCACATATGAACCCTATTCGTATGTAGCAAAATCCATTTCCTGATCTTAAAGGTCTGCTTCCCATGGCCTAGGACAGTGGTTCTCAACCTGTGGGTCGGGACCCCATTTGGGGTCGATCGACCATTTCATGGGGGTCGCCAAGCAAGGCTGTCCGCCATTTTTTTTGTCCGCCATTTTTTTGTCCGCCATCTTTTCCCCTTTTCTGGCGGGTGCCTTACCTCCCTTGGGCTGGGCCAGCTGGTGGTCGGCCTGCTCCGTCTCTGCCGCTTGCCAGCTACGCCTTGGCCGGCGCAGGGGGCGGAACCACGCATGCGCGGCGCTCCCGGGCAGGGAAAGTCCTCGACTTACGACCGGTTGGGTAGTCCTCGACTTATGACCGGTTTAGTCCTCGACTTACGATTGGTTTAGTCCTCGACTTACGACCGGTTTAGTCCTCGACTTACGACCTGTTGGGGTCGCGGCATTAAAAAGGTTGAGAACCACTGGCCTAGGAGATTTTCTTTAAATTTAATTTATGCATTTTGTTATGAAGGATCTTCTCACAAGGGCCTTTTATAAACATAATTTTGGAATTAAAGTAACATAATTTTGGAATTAAATTATCTTACATAGTATTAAAACTCTTTGTTTTGATTTGCCAGACAGCTTGACAAAGAAGCTGTGAAGGCCATTTTGATTCAGCAGTGCTCTATTTTATAACAACAACAAATGTTCACACAGAACTGACAGAGAATCATACCTTCTCAAACTAGGCTCTGTGTCTATGTGTCTGTGTATACATTAGTGACAGTCACACAGATCAGGACTGAATAATGTTCAACAGTTTTGTGCTGGTTTCCTAAATACTAGTTTTCTTCTCATTGCTGCATAGTCTCCTATTATCTCCTCTATTTGCCCAAGCAAAAGCCCGATCTCTTCCTTTAAAAATTATCTTGATATTAGAGTTCCATCCTTGATGAGGTAATAGTTGTGAGATTTCTCCAAGATCAGACCACTTCTTCAAAAATGGAACTCCTTCTCTGACCTTAGAAGGATATTGCTTCTGTGGCCATTGAGACAATATCTCAGAAGCTGAATAATGGCAGCTTTGCATTCTTTTAATAGCTTAGTTAGTACTTGCATTTTTGGAGAATCTCCAACTGCATAAATAACTTACATAAAAATGCACACACACATTACTATCAATAAAAAGAGGGAAATGTAATCAAAGATTGCTGTTGGGTGAAATTTAATCTATAGGACAATTTTAGGAGTGTATGTTTAGTACACTTTGTTTTGGAATGTTAACAGGCTCCTAGCGTATTAGACTATAAGCAGCTTATAGATTAAATTAAAATCGTGCTTTAGCTTGTGAAGTATCTTCAAACATTGGAAAGGCAAAAGATTTACACAATTGTAGACATGCATGGTGTGTTGGAGAACTTATCTATATTATTACTTGCCCTGTAATACAGCAAAAGAAGCTTCTGTGCATGTACCCTCATTAATCATGAAATGGCATATCCCCCCCCCCAAATGCAAAACTTGTGAGCCTTAAGACTGACTGTATTTAGCAAGATGGTCATGACTGTAATTTAGGGGTAGACATTTTTTCAGTGTCCTGAGCTGTACACATTTATAAGTAAAAGGTTGTGGAGAAGAGTGTTCATTTATTAGTTTGCTTACTATCACCAAAAGGTCAACGATTTGTCAACACTCCAATATCTAACAAAGGAGGTCCAAAAGCTAACCTCTAACTCAGTTCATTACAAACAAATGCTCTTATTATGTCACAAGCTGGTCAGTTTGGTGTAGTGGTTAAAATCCAGGGGACTGGGAATTCTAGTCCTTCCTTAGACACAGCCAGCTGGGTGAGCTGGGCCAGCCATTCTCTCTCAGCCCTAGGAAGCAGGCAAAGGCAAATAATTTCTGACATCTTACTAAGAAAGCTACAATGGGCTAGTCCAGACACTTACCAAGATTCAACATGACTTGAAGGTAGGAAAAGGAAAGAAAAAAAATAAAGAAATGTTATGAAGTTTTTTGGTAATATTACTTCAAAACTTATTTATTGAATGTTGTATAGGTAGTCCTCAGTTAGTGACCCTTACTGAGGCAGGAATTTACATCATACATCATCATGTTCGTTAAGTAGATCACCATGCAACCTGACTTGATGCTATGACCATTTTTGTAACAGTCATAAAATGAGTCACTACAGTCATTAAGTGACTCACTGTTATTATTAAGCAAACCATGTGGTTGTTAAGTGATTCCATTCTCCCAGCAATGAAATGGCAAAAAGATGCCAGAAACTAGCAAAAAAAGTTGCAAATCGTGGTCACGTTACCACAGGATGCTGCAATAAGTTGCAAATGCAAGCTGATCAGAGAACTCAGGAAAGTGTGTGTGTGTGTGTGTGTGTGTGTGTGTGCATCAATTGTAACTTTGAGGATGGTTAGTAAGTAACCTTCTTGAGGTCAGTCATAACATTGAACAGTCATTAAGCTACCGCTCATTAAGTGGGGGCTACCTATATGTCTTCATATACAATCTAGAAGAATATATATATAGCTCACATAAACAACTGTGACACAAATTAGAATTCTGATGACATTTTGTTAATAGATATATTTTTTTTATTTTGTGGTGCAGTGATTAGAAACCAGTATTGCAGGCTAATTCTGCTGACTGCCGATTGCCAACAGTTCGGCAGTTCGATCCCGACTGGCTCAAGGTTGACTTAGCCTTCCATCTTTCCAAGGTTGGTAAAATAAGGACCCAGATTGTTGGAGGCAATATGTTGACTCTGTAAACTGCTTAGAGAGGGCTGTAAAGCACTATGAAATGGCATATAAGTCTAAGTGCTATTGCTACTGCTTTAAAGATCTCAGTAGAAATCACACCTAGTTTGATCTCTGATACCTGAAGGACAAACAGGATTCTAGGGAAGACCTATGGTTTCTTGTTTTGAGGTACACAAAGTAGGGTTTGCTTTCTGCTGCAGAGGAATGCTTTCTGCTGCATTCCACCACAATGGCTTACTTTTTACATGCGCTCTGGGATGAATTCAGGGCAGGCATCTCTCTCCTTCCAGAAACTCAGCCCTGCATTCAGAAACTTCATAGACTCTTTACTGCAAGATTCAGTGCTTGTCATAGACAACAAAGTTCTAATAGATTCTTAGCTGTTCTCTTCCAAACCTTGAGGCTAGAATGACCACCATCTTTCTCTGTTCTGAGCAGTGCTAGTTCCCACTGCATAAGCTTTATTCTTGGTCCTTCAAGTAACCAGTACTTATGCGCTTTAGTCTGAACTGCAATTTGAAGAATAATACGTTTGTTTTATCTCGCAGCAAAGGTGGAAAACTTTTGGGGTTGGCAGCCTGGGAAGGGGAGGAAGGGGGGGAAAGAAGGGATGGTTTTGTGGGGCAAAGTGAATGCATGCGCTTGTGCAAGCATACACACAAACACCCACTGCTCGTGCGAGTAGTTGTGGAAAACTTCTTCATGGTAAGAGGATGTACTTAACATATATTAAGAAGACCGACAATGATATGGATTAGACAAGACACTTCCTAACTCATGTAGGTAGAACTACATTCCTTTCCCTTACTGCTCAGATTTGGAAGGTGCTTTGCAGTTTAAGAATTATGTCAAGCCTGTCGTAGAATTTGCAGAAAATGCTGCTGTGGACTTTCAGTAATTACAGTTAGAGGATGACTCTAAGGATTATAAAAATGAATTTGCAAGTTGTCTGTTTCACAGGGTTATTGTAACAAATGTCTGAACAATGATAAATAGAATATTATTGCTATGATCTTCGTCATTTTTCTTTGCCATTTCATCTGCTTCTGCCTGACCTAGACTTGTCAAATGCTTCTTTTTTATGTTTGCTTAGATGCACTCAGGAATCAACTTCACTAAACTGAGATACGCTTGAAAATAGGAATAAAATATGAAAACATTTCCTTTATGCTTCTAAATCAGCACTCATGACTGCTTAGTGTCCACTTTAAAGCTTTTTGTTTGTTTGTTTTTCTGAACATTAGATCTTTTAAATGGTGGTGTTCATATTTGTTAATTATAGGAATTAGGAGCTTTAATTGGCGGGTATGACATATAGATAGTTCTTGACTTATGACCAGTCATTTAACAATCATTCAAAGTTGTAATGCATTTTTAAAAATTGTTTACAACCCATTCTCGAAGTTACAATTTCCGTCCCCCCCCCCCCGCAATCATCTGATCACATTTCGGGCACTTGACAACTGACTCACATTTATGACTGATTGCAGTGTTCCATGGTCATGTGACCATGATTTGCTATGCTTTTTTAAGTTCCCAACAAAAGCCACCCTTTCAGAAAAATGGACTTGCTTAATGACTGTGGTGACCTGCTTTACAACTACCGTAAAAACAGTTGTAAGGTCAAGTCTTATGGTGCCTTGACTTATGAACACAACAATTTATGACTGAAATTCCAGTCCCAATGGTTTTATTTCCTAGTTTTATAATAAACTTCAAAATAAACTGAAACCAAAATTGGAAGCCTCCCACATTCACCTATGTTGTATGTATTTATGTTTACTTGTTCATTACATATTCAATATTTATTATAGAAGATCAATAGAGTATACATGATTCTCTCACCCTTTTCATTTACACCGTAATTCATGACAAAAGCTGAACAAAGACTGGATGAGTGGTTCAATATTACATAGCTAGCCTTGTGACTCAGTGGTTTTAAAACTGTGATCTGATAATTGAACCACCATATCACAACAGCTCCTTCATACAAATACTAACAGAACCCATTTCCATCTGAACTGTGGGCTTTAGAGTAAAAGAAAGAATGGAGTAACTATATATATATATTACATAATATGTGTACTGTATGAATATATACATACATATACATGTATGTATATATTCATACAGTACACATATTATGTAATATATATATAGTACATAATGTGTGCGTGTGTATATATATATATATATATACATATATGCATACATGTGTGTGTGTGTATCCACACACATTATACATATATAGTATATTGCAAATTTCTTTCTTATTAGATATCTCTTATTGATAATTTCTTAACCTTGTATTAAAGGGTTTCTTTCAGCTTTCTATCTCTGCTCCTCTCTCCACTTTTATGTCTCAGCATAATTCTAAAGTTAATGTTTGATACTCTTTTCTAAATCTCCGTGTCTGTTATTTTAGAAGACCTAGTTTATTTTCTCTCCTGTTTATATTTCTTGACCATCTTAAATGATCAAAGTCTTTTTTCTTTCAGCCTTCTACACTTTGCTCTTTTTTATTCCTATAGTAATCCTAGAGTTAATGTTTGATAGTTCCTTTTCTTCTGCTGTATATAATGATTTTTGAGTCAGTTTTTCAGAATATATCAGAGTAAATTTAAAAAAGAATTGGTGCAAACATTTGATTGATCATGAACAAATGTTCTATTATAGTAGCATAATTCAATTATTATTTTCCTATTTTCCAAGTTTTTGACAGATATAAAAAAGCACCCTCTATTTTAATTGTTTCTTTTTGCACATTGTCCAACGTTCTTGGATTTTTTAAAAAGAAATTTGCAGTTATAATAACTAGACTTTCTTTTTAAAATAACATCTGAGTAAAGATATAGTTGAGAAAATAAATAAAATGCCAAAACATAGTGGCTGCATTTAAAATCTATATATCTAATCAAGAGGGATTTTTTCAAGGCCTTAAAATGAATCTTTGGCCTAAGAGGCCAACAACAGATTTCCGACACAGAAACAACTAAAAATGTGCATCTCTCAAAATGAAAAGGAATGAAAAGAAAATAAATACAGAAATTCTAACATAAAGAAACTGTAAGGTCACTAGCCCTTGGCAAAACTTGAGCAATCATAAGAATCCAATCATGAAAACTCAAGCAGGGACTTTTTAAAGGTACAGCACTTTATTTTCGACAGAAATAAGTCCTGGGTGGGAACACAATCTGAACACTGGCAGCAGTTGCATTCAGATGTGCCACACCTTAGAAAGTTAGTAGCATTGCTTTATAAACATTGTTAGCCAATGAAAATCAGACAACAGAGTTATTACAATATAAGGAAGACATCAATCATTCCTGTACACTCTTCAGTACATCACATCCGTGTACATGTTTCCCACGCTTGCATGAAATTTGTCCCTGACACAAAAGCTGATTACAAAAGAGAGGTAGCAATAGTTAGGCAAGGCTACACAATTTGTTTCTTTTTCTGGTTCCAGTTACAGAAACCTACAAAACATAACTACAAATCACTGCATCCATTTCTTTGAGTGGAGTAGACATCATGTTCGCAGAAAGGTCAAATGTTCCTCCAAATTATATTCTTTTCCAACCTAAGGTAAAGGAGTTAGAACACTGCTGCTTTTTCACTTGCAACTTCATTCTCCCAGTGTGTATATCTGTACTCCATCTGCAGTATGGCTGTGTCAGCCCTATAAGGTAGCCCAGAAAAGAAGCACATCCAAAAGAACTAGCTCCACTTTATTTTATGTTTACTTTAACAGTATTTTGCAAATCTGGAAGTACATTTCTCTCCTGTCATCTTTTCAGCCCAAAAAACTAGGAAAGGTGTCTTTGCCGTATTTTTATTTCTATTGCGGGTTAAGCTGCCTCTTATCCAACTGTTGTCTTGATTGCACCTTCCCCCCCCATCTCCCAAAGTCATTCCCATATACCATTTATAAGTCATTTACAAACTCTTAGCTTACATAATGCTACTAGATCATGACTTCAAGATGCTACCCAGACGCTGGCTAGATTTTTATTTCTAACTAGCTGTACCCGGCCACGCGTTGCTGTGGCTCAGTCTGGTTAAATGGAAAAGAAAGAAAAGAGAAAGCGCACGTTTGTGTTGCTTTTATGTCCAACAGATGGCGTTGTTTTTTTAAAAAAGCATGTTTTTACCTGTCACAGGTGTGACATCTATATAATAGTAGGTATATAAAAACATGCACGTATTCGAATGCAATGTTGTGTCAAAATTTCAAAGCAATCGGTGAAGAACTTTCGGAGATTTAAGATTTTGAACAAACAAACATTTACATTTTTATTTATATAGATGGTCATCCAGATTTCTGCAGCCTAAAGCTAACAGCTATATGATTAGGAACACTTGAAGAAGAATTTGTGCTTTATCCTCAGGGAAAGTAGAGAGCAGCGTCACGGTAAAAACAGCACTTAAAAGGAAGCTCCCTGTACTTTTTGTATAAGATGGCCTCAATGAAGTACTCAGAAAGCAGCACGATTCAAGTCAACTCTAACAGAGATCTCATTCTTTGAGAAATTCAGATTGAGACTGGATTGGAATAGACTTGGTTGCAAGCTTTACGGAGCTGCAAATGTCTGTTCAGGAATGCTAGGCACACACTCTCATGCAAACGGAAAGAGGGCACAGCACTCCTGCTTTTAGCAGAAGAATGAGCTGGGTTTTTTTTAAGGTGGAGGGGTGTGACAAGTGGGAAAAGAAAAGAAGACGGACTTTTAAAAACAGCCCTTTTTAAAAAAAAAAAAAAAAGTGAGGAGATGTCTTAAAAATAAAAGGGGTGAAGGGCCAGGATAAATCCCCTAAGCAAAAGGCAGATTCCTAAGCTGTTTGTGTTTTGCTAGATGGACTCACACTGCTGGAATGTCTAGCTAGCTAATTTTTCTCCCTTAAAAATAAGTGAAAAGAAATAATTCCCCTTCATAGAGATTTCGGAAAGTCCTTGTGCTGGGAGCCTGAACTTTCCCACAGCAATGAAGTGCATGCTGTTTTGTTCTACATTAAACTAGGTTTAAGAAGACCCAAGACCAGATCCTGCCAAAGCATTTGTCCTGGGCTTCTTGATACAGTGCAAATTAAACATTCTTCACAGCTGTAGCTGACAAAAGGCAGTTTCAAAGAGCTTTGAACACAAAGGAGGAAAAAATTGCCTTATTTATTCACTTACTGAGCATGCTCCAGTAGCTGAGCATATCATGTGATTTCTAGTTTCCAAGGCAATCACTGTGGTGCTAAGTACACACTGTCCTACACTAAAAGCTAGTTACTTTAAAGCTTGATGGGAATTTTGGTAAAAATATCTACAAACCATATATAATATTACCATTCAGTTAAAAAGTTTAAGACTTTGGCTGAACACAGCACTGGCTCCCTATGGTTCAGGATGAAAACTATTCTTTAGTTGTACCTCGGGAGCAAAGGGATCCTTATAATGTATATTAGAGTGGCACTGTATAAATAGAGGCAGCTTATAATCTTGAGCTATTCATTGATTTTGTGAGTCTTTCATTTTCACAAACATCAATTGCTCAATAAATTAAAAGTTTATTCAAAACATAAGATGTACCCTCTTCCAACAGAATTCTGGACTGTTGCCATAAAGAATCATATACAATTCTTGAGCCTTTTCCACAGTCTCTCTCAATTGGGGCAGGAGGCAACTCCTTTGGATGGATGAACAAAATAAAAATGCCCTCTTGTTCTCTTCTGCTGGCTGTTGTCAACATTGGAGTTTTATTGGTGTATCTCATTTCTCCTGTTCTTGGCTAAGCTTTCACTGAGGGATCTACAAACCTACTGCTGAGCCACCATGTCTTTGCCTTTCTCCTTTTCTTTGATTTATCTCTTTCAAAAGCAATCACAAATAGGAAGTTGCAGCAAATCTATCTCTTCTCTTATACTTTTCTAATAACAATAACAATAATAAAGTTGGAAGGGACCTTGGAGGTCATCGAGTCCAACCCCCTGCTCAGGCAGGAAACCCTATACCATTTCAGACAAATGGCTGTCCAGTCTTTCCTTAAAAACTTCCAGTGTTGGAGCATTCACCACTTCTGGAGGCAGGTTGTTCCACTGGTTAATTGTTCTAACTGTCAGAAAGTTTCTCCTTAGTTCTAGGTTGCTTCTCTCCTTGATTAGTTTCCATCTGTTTTGCTTCTTGTCCTGCCTTCAGGTGCTTTGGAGAATAGCTTGACTCCCTCTTCTTTGTGGCAGCCCCTGAGATATTGGAACACTGCTATCATGTCCCCCCTCGTCCTTTTCTTCATTAAACTAGACATACCCAATTCCAGCAACCGTTCCTTATATGCTTTAGCCTCCAGTCCCCTAATCATCTTTGTTGCTCTTCTCTGTACTCTTTCTAGAGTCTCAACATCTTTTTTACATCGTGGTGACCAAAACTGGATGCAGTATTCCAAGTATGGCCTTACCAAGGCATTGTAAAGTGGTATTAATACTTCAAGTGATCTTGATTCTATTCCTCTGTTAATGCAACCCAGCACTGTGTTGGCTTTTTTGACAGCTGCAGCACACTGCTGGCTCATATTTAAGTGATTGTCCACTAGGACTCCGAGATCCCTCTCACAGTTACTACTATTGAGCAAGATATAGTAACTTATACTGATTTAAGCCATTGCATCAAATCCAAGGAATTATATTATTACTAGATATGTCCAGAATTCATATAGAGTAACACCTTCTCCAAATCCAGGTAGTTCAAAGTTTGTGTGTGTGTCGGTGTGCACATATGCACACATTCCTTTGAATCAGTGTTGACTCCTGACAATTGGCCTTTGGACTAATCCCTGAAGTTTTTTTGGAAAGATTTCAGAAATTGCTTGCCATTGCCTGTGAGGTGGACTGGTCACAAGGCATTCCAGAAATTGCTGAGTCTGGAGATAATGCTCTCTCAAACTGTCCTTGACTGCTGCAGCCATATTTCACCCATATCCTGTTTTTGCTTTGCTTAGTAGCCAATTCACTATTTTTATCTCTGTGTCAATGTTCAACTGTCTGGTACTTTTCCATACCCTCAGGAATGCTGAGATCACAATGTTTAACATATTACCATATATGGGGCCTAGAGGGGTCAGGAAATGCATACGTTGTATAACCTATATATGTGTACTCTGAACGCTCCTTGGGTTCACATCTTTGTATTGGCTTTGGCCATCTGAACCTGCGCATATTAAAACTTTCCTTCTCCAAAGAGCTGGCTTGTGTTCCTTCATTTCCACAACAGTTTCCTGGCACCCCAGATGGGACTAAAGACCAGGCGATGTTTTGCTGAGGACAGCTTGACCCCTCGGGCCCGACGGGAAGCCACTCCTGAAACCTTCTCCAGGCGCCACGGGGGAATCCCCTCCGGGAGACAGAAGTGACTTCTCTGCGGAGCCGACGGTGCAGATAGCTAGTCCAAGAACCCTTGGGGGAAGGAAAGGAGGTCTGAACTGCTCCTGGCCAGGACGTGTGCGTGTGAAGACGCCTCAGGCGAGTATGTATTAAACTGGGGAAGTACCTATCTCGTTTGAAGATAGAAGAGGGGGATTGATCGCCCCCCTAGACTCGGGACATCGTTCCTAAAGAAGTCTGTGTTAGGGTGTGTGTGGGAGGTTAAGCCATCTGCTGCTGCATTTCCTATAGGTGACTGTCGAGTTTCCAGCACCGTAGGTCAGTGGCGTTGGCAGTGTTAGTGCCAGAATGGGAGGGAAAAGTAGTGTGCCTAGCACACCGCTTCAATGTATGTTAAAAGGTTTTGATCACTATTTCAATCACACCAAGTATAAAGTGCCATATCCCCCAGTTTCTAAGGATAGGCTGCGTTTCCTGTGTGAAGATTGGTGGCCTCATTTAGATGTAGGCTGGCCCCCTGAGGGAACGTTTAATACCCAGCTTATTGATGATCTGACCTCACTGATTGCAGCCAATGAAGAGAATTATCCCAATCAATTCCAGTACATAGATCAGTGGGGGGATGCAGTAGCAGAAAGGGCAGATGATCTACTACAATGCCAGGCTGAAATGGTGCGTTTGTGTGTAGTTAGACCAAAAGGGAAAAAGTTGAAAGCAGTGGAGCAAAAATATAAGGATGTGAAGATCACAGAAACAAAGCTGTCAGATTTAAGGAAGGAGGTTTTGGTAGAAGAAGAGGAAGCAGTGCTCCGGCCCCCTCCGTATGTGCCACAGCCGCCACCCCCACCCCAGCCTATGGCAGCACCTCCTCTGATTCAGCCTGGGGCAGGGGCTGCGGCACAGGCTGAAAGCGTGCAAGCAGTGGTGAGAAGAAGGGGGGGGAAGTCTGTGCCGACTGCTCCTGAGGAGGAAAAAGGAGGGGTGAGAGATCACCCTGGAGGGGAAACTGAAGAGCTGTATGAAGAGGGAAGTGAGGAGACTGAGATTGCAGTCTCGACGGGAGTAATGACCAGGTCTAAGGCAAGGAGAGGGGAGCTGCTTGCTCCTTTGAGACAGATGGATCAGCATGTAATGGATCAACAGGGAGCTGCTCAGATCAAATCCATTTTCCAATACGTTCCGTTCACCACCACAGATTTGTTGAATTGGAAGCAGCATTATGGTCCTTTAACTGTTAAGCCAACGGAAATGGCAGATTTGTTTCAGACCATTATGCAAACTCACAATCCCACGTGGCAGGATATTCAGCAGCTGTTAAATACCTTGTTAACGCCTGAGGAAAAGGAAAAGTGGAGAGCGGCTGTTAGAACGTGTGTGAGGGATAGGAATCCAGCTGCCCAGGATTTGCAAGCAGTAGTTTTGGCGAAAGCCCCAGAGACTGATCCAGGGTGGAATGTTCGTGATGACGCCCACATGACAGCGCTGAAAGAGTACCAGAATCTGGTGGTGGAGGCGCTGCGCAAAGCTGGAAAACCTCCAGTACCTCAAGAACTCATAGAATTACGTAAAGCAATTCTGCAGAACAGGGCTGCTATAGATTATCTTTTGCTTCGCCAACATCTTGGTTGTGATTCCTTTGAGGGGATGTGCTGTTTTAATCTCACTGATCAATCAGGGGTAGTAAAGCAACAGATCAAGGTCCTTCATAAAGTGGCTTCTGAGCTGCAGATTAATACTTTAGGCAGCTGGTGGGACAACCTGTGGTCTTGGCTCCCGATGGGCCTTATTGGGAACATCATTCAATACGCAGTAATCCTACTTGCTCTACTGATTGGTGGCTGTTGCCTGGTTCAGTGTCTCTTTTCTTTAGCCGCTAATATATCATTGCCAAAGCGGATGTCTTTGTTAGCTGAACGAAAAGCAACAGCCCAGGTCATGGCTCTGTGGGATTATGAAAGTATGAAAGGGGCAAAGTCTAGTGTCACAGATGGAGAAAAATCGTCCTAAGAAGTAGATTGTTCTCCAAAAGGGGGGAATGAGGTGGTCACAAGGCATTCCAGAAATTGCTGAGTCTGGAGATAATGCTCTCTCAAACTGTCCTTGACTGCTGCAGCCATATTTCACCCATATCCTGTTTTTGCTTTGCTTAGTAGCCAATTCACTATTTTTATCTCTGTGTCAATGTTCAACTGTCTGGTACTTTTCCATACCCTCAGGAATGCTGAGATCACAATGTTTAA
>NW_015386339.1:390322-402053 GCF_001527695.2 Protobothrops mucrosquamatus
CTCTCTCAAACTGTCCTTGACTGCTGCAGCCATATTTCACCCATATCCTGTTTTTGCTTTGCTTAGTAGCCAATTCACTATTTTTATCTCTGTGTCAATGTTCAACTGTCTGGTACTTTTCCATACCCTCAGGAATGCTGAGATCACAATGTTTAACATATTACCATATATGGGGCCTAGAGGGGTCAGGAAATGCATATGTTGTATAACCTATATATGTGTACTCTGAACACTCCTTGGGGTTCAGATCTTTGTATTGGCTTTGGCCATCTGAACCTGTGCATATTAAAACTTTCCTTCTCCAAAGAGCTGGCTTGTGTTCCTTCATTTCCACAACACCTGCTTATGAGGGCTGAGAGACAGGGACTGGCCCAAGGCCATCCAGCTGGCTTTCTACCTAAGGCAGGACTAGAACTCACAGCCTCCTAGTTTCTAGCCTGATGCCTTAACTAGGGAAATTCTAGGAATAGGAATATTCTTTATTGGCCAGGTGTGATTGGACACACAAGAAATTTGTCTGCAGTACATAAGCTCTCAGTGTAAATACAAACAACAAAGTACTAAGTCATAGATATCCCTCATGTAAGAAATTCACAGTGAGTCGCAGAAAATAATAAAAAACATCAAAACTACAAGAGAGCATTTCACCAATGCTGCCATCGGTGGTGCCATCATATAATCAGACTTAGGATCACAGATAGAAGACAGTTTAATTGTGGATCAAACACTATGTTACACAGAGAGTCAGTTGAACATGGTAGCTAGACCTAAAGGTAGCTAGACCTAAGATAGAAAGCAGAAATTCCGCAGTCTAAGGTAATCACATTTTACTGACAGAAATATTAGTTTAACAATTTCTCCATTCTTTTGTAGTCCAGGCAAAGTAAATAGGAATGAAATTGAACAAATTCTATTGGTTTTCCCTTCCCGTTGGCAGGAGATATTTTCCTTCCTGCCTTCCTTTGCAGCAGTTCAGGTTTGGCTATGATTTTTTTTTACACCTGGTGCTTTGCATTTCTGAACTGGTTGAGTTCAAGTTGTTTTCAAAATAGTTTCAAGTGATTAAGCATTGGAAAAAGTGGTGGTATATAAAGTCCAACTGAGGCAAGACAGTGCTCATTTAATGCCTGGAGAAAATGATAAAAGGCCATGAGGAGACAAATTAAAAACCAGGAAAAAAAGGAGAAAATATGTGTTTTCTGTATATCCATCAAGGTGACAACAAATGCCTAAAAATAATTTGGGTTTTTTTCCCCAAATGTCAATGCTCCTTTCTTTTCTCATCTTGTTCTCTTTTCTTATTAGTCTTCACCCTCTATTCTTTCTACACAGACCTCTGTAGGCTTCTGTTTCCTCTCTCCCATACTTTTTCAGTGACCTCTCCCCTCCTGCATGGTCCCTATCTTCCTCTGTGACATCAATCTCCTATATGCCAGGTGTGCTCCTTTGCCTCTCTGAAACAACTGCAAAAGAGGAGATTTGTTTGATGTCCTGGTACCTAAGAGATGATGCCAGGAGCAATAAAATGCTAAACATTTCTGCTGATGCTAGAGATGCATCAGTTGTTAAACCCCTAGGGTTTAACATGCTGAATAGTTTCCGCTATTTTTCCAATAAGCCTCAAGTAAAACATCCCCTAGCAAAAGGGTAGCAAAATTCGCTGGTTTAAGAAATTTGTATTCCAAAAGGATATGGTACAAACATAAACTGAGTTTACTCAAGACTTTAGCAAGGCTTTATTGTTGTCATTAAACTATTTCCACCCTTGGTTTGATTCTACAAGCTTATAGTATGTATATACACCTAACAGAAAATAAACAGGGAGTGCACATGGTGGAGTTTAGTTCAAATAATTTATGGTTCCACTGTAAACAATTACAATTGAAATTCTATTTGTGTTCTTTGAAGATTAAGCAGCTCAGTTGTATTATGGATTTATTTTAGTGTAATCCTAGTAATGCTGGGATTTTGTTCAGGTTGTCTGATTGAATCAGTGGGAAATAAGATCCATAATGGTATACATTCAACACATGTTTAAGCATGATGATGGGCTTCCACACTCCTTTTCTCCAAAAAAAAGTCCAGCAAATTTGATTTCAAAAGAACAACCTTCCTCAAGTAGGAGATTGGTAAAAGAGAGCTGAAAAATACAGGCATTTATGCTATATGTAGAATGCTTAGGACCTTATTCAATTACAGAAGTGGAAGCTTAGCCATTACATAATATCTCATATTCCAGAGAATATGATAGAAAGAAAGAGCAAGAACCAAAGAGCCTTTAGGAGCAAAAAATACTTTGTTCAAAAGTAGAAATCCTGCCCAAGGAAAGAGAACAAAAACGAACATATTTTTGGAAAACAGAAAAAGAGATCCCACAACCATAAAACTTTGAGATTTTCATGACAAAAACCATGGTGGCCAATAATTTTCAATAAGAAATCTAATAAATCTTAATCATTGGATAGATCACTGATAGAAGCCCAGAAATCCTACTTTCCACAATATAGTGGTTATGGTGTTGGATTAGGAGCCTGAAGTTCCAGGCCTAAGTCAACCCTCAGCTGATGATTCAGTGGATGATTCAGAACCAACCAACCTCACAGGATATTGGAACTGTGTAGAACAATAGGGCCTGGAGACAAAAATGTATGAAGAACAGTTGCAAGATTGGGTAAGGCCAGTCTAGACAAAGGGTGACATTATAGCAGTATTCCAGTATTTAAGGGGCTGCCACAAAGAAGAGGGGGTCAACCTATTCTCCAACACACCAGAAGGCAAGACAATGCATGGAAACTAATCAAGGAGAGAAGCAACCTGAAATTATGGAGAAACTTCCTAGCTGTGAGAACAATTAACCAGTGGAACGGCTTGCCTTCAGAAGTTGTGGGTGCTTCATCACTGGAGGTCTAAGAAAAGACTGGACAGCCACCTATCTGAAATTTTATAGGGACTCCTGCTTGTTTAGGGGGTTGGACTAAAAGACCTCCAAGGTCCTTCCAGCTGTATCCCGATTGATTGATTGATTGATTAGGTCTTGTACCACACTTAGTTGTATTAAATTCTACTTTCACTAAAGCCATTAACTGAAAGAAACCAGTGATGTTGAGAGACTCATTGGAAAAGATGGTTCTATCTCCCAGTGGTCTTCATCAAAACCATTGACATCCACAAAACAGAACAATGGGAAAGAACTCCTTTGCTTTTCTTTCCCTTTAGAAATGCTCCAGAAGGACATGAATATATATAGTATTTATTATTACAAATAATTTAATCCCACTTCAATTATCAGATTTGAAGTGGTTTACAGCCCAATATATAGTACCCAACATTAGGTAACATTGCAATAATTCGCAAATTATCAAAATTGTCCAATAATAATAAATGACATCTATATGAGAGCGCTAGTTTGATCTANTGGTTAAGGCACCAGACTAGGAAGCTGGAGACCAGGAATTCTAGTCCTTTTTCTAGCCATGAAAGCCAGCTGGGTGACTTTGAGCCATTAAATCTCTCTCTGCCCAACCCACCTTACAGGGTTGTTGTGGGGAAAATAGGAGAACGAAATTGTGTTTGATATGTTTGCCACCTTGAGTTGTTTGTAAAAATAATAATGGTGTGATATAAATGAATGAATGAATGAATGAATGTAAATTCAACATAAATTATAGTAACATCTTAAAAACTATAATACATCAAAACTATTTTTAAAATTCGTTTTTACAATTATATTTAATAAAATCATTTTTAAAAGAGATGTTCCAGTTTTTCCATTTTTTATAATTCTTATATAGAATTTTATTAAGAATGTTGATTATAATAGTAAAACAAGGATATGAAAAGTGCAAGAAAAAAGAAAAATAGAAAACAAAGCACCTAGTGAAGACCTTTTTATTTTCTCCGGCAATTTAGGACATTCTTTTAATGTTGCTGATTTTATTTCCTTGATGGATTTATACTGATTTTTTCTGTTGCTGTCTTTGCTTATCTCCATAATACTGGTGTTTTATTATATCTGTTGATTTCATAGTGGTTTTCTGTTTTGTTTTAAACAGGTTTAAAATTGCACAGGCACCAGGGACCTGGGGCTATCCTACACCTTAGGAATGTAATACATACATATAAAATAATGAACTTCATATTTGCTGTTTCTTTCGATTTACAGATTTTTCCCTCTCATATACTCACTGACATGTTTCAGCCTGAAAAAAAATCAGTCTCTAGTTCAAAATGTTCACATTCTTTAATAATTTTTAAATAGTTATGAATTATTAGCTCATTTCTTTATCTTTCAGATTCATTCCACCAAAACAGCCTTCTGTGTTAGTTATTTTCTGTGCAAATTCCTTTTCTTTGAGCTTTAAATAGAGTGGCATGATTTTCCTTTGGCTTTCCTTTCCATTTTTTTTAAAGTCCTTTTAAATTATTGTCTCAAATGACCACCTCTCTTTTCCCCACAAGAGACACTCTTCCCATTCATAATGGCAACTAAGTAGTATCGCTGCCCTTATTCCTTGAGCCTCATTTTGAGTGGGTTACCAGATCCAGTTACAAAAGTTTGGGTGGATATTGTGAAACTCTAACACTTTGTGTCCATCTAGTGGTCACCCAAATTTTTGCAGCCAGCTATGGTCGCTCTGCGTTGGCAGCTGAATCAACTGATTGCAGAATACCAAATAATCCTGATACATTTTGATTAGTAATCCATTTTATTACACCAAATGCATGGAATAAAATAATATGGAGTGCACAAATGAAATGAAATGAGCACAGGTATCCTTGTTAACCCCATAATTATATGAGATTTGCATCCTGCTTTTTTCTTCAGCTCATTCTATAAAATTTCAGTTAAACCACAAAAGAGTGTGTTCATTTTGTTTCACCATTGTACTATATGGAAAAATCAGAGAGAAGAAACACATACAGCTGGGCCCAGGCAGCAAAGCAGAACATCAAACTAGATACATCTTAATGAAGCTCCTAATCAGTGAGAGTTGTGGATGGGGAAGGAGAGTTCCAGTGAAAAGCAATGTCTAACGAAGCATTAAGTCATTAAGGTTCCCATCTATTTCTCTACTATAAATGTCCAATTTATAAAGAAAGAAAAAGGAGCATAAATTACATCCAGCCGTGTACTTGGATTCTCAGATGTCTTTTAAAGCTATATTATTTTTGTGAAATAATCGTGATTTGTATCTCTTGATTGCAGATGAAATATCAGGCTTGGGCTTAATTATGTGGAAACTCCAAGTCAGTTCATTCTAGCCTTGTATGTCCTCCTGATGCTTTCGTTATTGTCACTCCCAGATTTCCTAACCAAAAGGGCCAACTACATCTCTGAGGATAGAAGAGAATGATATGAGGGAAAAACGACAGCTTGATCTAAAAAAAATTATTTTGTATTGCAATGGGAGACTGTATCAGTTGCTTTACAATGTGCATACAGTAATGTCTGTGACCTGACTATAGAAAATTTACTGATTATTTTCAATACTAGAAATTGAATTAAAAATTAGTGTTTGGTTTTCAATTTTCACAGGAAATAGATCAATTATGGCTGCACTCTTGAAGTAGTTCAGATATGCTTTCCAAAAGGAGAGCAAAATGCAGGGGAATGCAAATTTAGTATTCATTTGCAAACACTTTAAAAAGGCTGTGATCTTTCTTGGAAACATATAGCACACAACTGTGCTATGCCAGGGAAAGACACAACCTATGAAGCTGAACTTCACACTGAAGGTTGCATTTCAAAGTGGCTCTGAAATCATTTGTGAGAAGATAAGAAGTATGTACCTCTCCCTGGCCATTTTTCAAAAATCCTCTGCAGAACACCATGTCTGATATATAACTTTTTTCTTTAGAATAGTGCTGTCATGGTTCCGACAGACAGAGAGGAATAAAGCAGAACTCCGAGGCTTGAAAATTCCTCAAAGAACATGTTTATAAGCTACAAAGTGGCGTCACGATCAAAAGTGAAACCAAGTCTGAAATTCCCACTAAAATTTCCCAGTTACAAAGTATACTGCTCACAAAAATAAAGGGAATGCAAGCCCCTTCAGTTCCATGGTAAAATGTTCCCTTTATTTTTGTGAGCAGGATATAATGTCCCACCCACAAAACTATGCCATCACTACATTCCCCAATACTTTCATTTGGCAGGCTTTCTAACACAATGCCCAGTCCCTGGTCACAGGAGCAGTAGATGACCTTGGTTCCCACAGGACAGAAAAATATTATGACTAGTGAAGCACCTGGGCAAACCCCCTCCCTCCGTTCAATGTGGCAACCTAGAATGAAGAAAAAGATGGCTGCAGCCAGATTCATTGTAGAGTTGACAAGTGCATTAAAAAGCAGGATAGGGTAGTTTAAATAAATAACAGGGTGGTTTGGCTTGGCTCAATTTTTAAAAATACTGTGGAAGGATGGGAGGGAGGTAAATTATATGGCTGGTCCAATCAGAGATAGCTAATGATATTTGGGAAATAGCAAGCCAGATGTATTTTTGTTGTCCCTGCAATAATTGCCAGATTCCCTTTTTTATTCTCTCTTAAATTAGTTCTTCAATTCCTCATTTTTATTTACATTCTTGCTTGATCCATTCTTGCTCAGTCTTCTTTAGTTTATCCCTGGTTTTCATTCCTCTCCTCTCTTGTTGTTTCCTTTCCTAAATCAGCTTCAATTTTCATTGTATGTAATGTACAATTGTACCTTCAATTTTCATTTGTAAGTAATGTACAATTGTACCTTCTACCTGTCATTTATTTTTGTAAAAAAGTATTCCTTCCTTCTTATTTTGACCCAACTGAGATGTGTTTATGCATATGAAAAACTCTCCCTAGAAATTAGGGTGGGCAGGGGGTCTCAGTCTAAATACTAGACTTTTTAAAATGATATAGAAATGATTAAAACATTATGTAATTTGAAAAATTCCTGCCTATTTATTCTTTCGTAATGGTTTTTGTAAATTCCCATTCTAAGAAAAACAAAACAAACATATATTATAGATTCTGTGGGGCACATGTTAGATAATGAGAGTACATAATTCTGCATTTCCCCAGTTCCTGTCCCCAAATAATTGGGGTGGGGGTGTTATTTCTCTGCTCTAAAACAAGGTGAAGTGGGATATTTCTGGAGTAGATTACATCCTCCTTATAAAGATCTAAAGAAAATTGTTTCAACATAACATACAATTGGGAAAAGAACAAGGATGGTAGCTCAGGTTTTCAGAAAAAGATTCCAGCTAATCCTAAATTAGACCTAGGACTGGTTTTGTGTTCAATTAATCATTTCAACAAGTGCTATTTATTAATAATGGTAGGAATAAAACCTGACATCACTGCTAGTGCATGCAAGACATTTTTAGTCCAAGAAAGAGACAGATACAGACCATTCAGCCATCTCTTATTTTATAAGGTAATCACTCCTTATAAAATAGAAAGCAGAGCTGCTTAATTCATTTTTTTGGATCTGTCTTCACACAAAAGGAAAAAACCAGCCCGATCTACCAAAAGCAGAACCATAAAAGAAAGACTAGGGAAAAAAATTAAAATGGGCAAGAAAATGGTAAGACAACACCTGTCTACCCTAGATGAGTTTCAAATCATCAGTACCAAATGGATTACACTCCAGATTTCTGAAGGAACTGGCAGACATAATCTTGGAACAACTGAACTATATCTTTCAAAGATCCTAGAACACTGGGGAACTACCAGAAGACTGGGAAAGGGTCAAAAAAAGAGGAAAAAATGGATCCAGGTAACTACAGTCCAATCAGCCTGACATCAATACCTTGGAAGATCCTCACAAAGGTAATCAAGGAATAGATCTGCAAACACTTCGAAGTAACCAAAGTTATAACCAGAAATCAACAAGGGCTTGTCAAAAATAGATCATGCCAAACAAAACCTATTGCATTATTTGACAAAGCAATTAAATTAGCATGCCAGTGAAATGCTATATACTTGGACTTCAGTAAGGCATTTCACAAAGTAGACCACAACCTACTTCTTGGTAAGATAAAAAAAAAAAAAGATAGATGGTTTTGTAACTGGCTGACAAATCACACTCAATGTGTAATCCTCAATGGAACTACATCTGCATGAAGGCAAGTATGCAATGGGTTCTGTCTTAAGCCAGTACTCTTCAACATCTTCATAAATGATTAAGATGAAGAAATAGAAGGGGAACTCATCAAATTTTCAGAAACTGGCAGGAATTGCCAACACCCCAGAAGATGCTTATCTTGGCAATTCCTGCCAGCTTCTGAAAATTAAGATCCAGAAGGATCTCAATAGACTAGAACACTGGGCCCTATCTTAGAAAAGGAAATTCAATGGTGAGAAAAGTAAGGCTTTACACTTAGGCAAGAAAAATCAAGTGCACAGGTACAGAATAGGTGATGCCTGGCTCAATAGGAGTAACTGCGAGAGAGATCTAGGAGTGCTAGGGAAGTCCTAGTCCTAAATATGAGCCAGCAGTGTGCTGCAGACACCCAAAAGCCCACACAGACTGCATTTACAGAGAGATAGAATCAAGATCATGTGTAGTACCAATTTATAATGCCATGAAAAGATCACACTTAGAATGTTGCACCCAGGTTTGGTCACCACGATATAAAAAAAATGTTGAGACTCTAGATAGAGCATAGTGAAGAGCAACAAAGATGATTAGAGGACTGGAGGCTAAAATATATGAAGAACAATTGCAGAAATTGGATGTGTCTAGTCTAGTGAAAAGAAAGACTAGGGGTGACATGACAGCAGTCTTCCAATATTCGAGGGGTTGCAACAAAGAAGAGAAAGTCAGCCTTTGGAGAAAAGCACCTGAAGGCAGGATAAGAAGTCATGTCAACGTGAGATGGGTGGTAAATAAATAAATTGAATGAATGAATGAATGAATGAATGAATGAATGAGTGTTCCAAAAGGGTATACAAATTTGGCTGTTCTTCAAAGCTGTACTGTAGGGGATGTGTAGACCCCAGTTGTCAATGCTTTTTATTAGAGGCAATGTGTATGGAATTTTCTTTAAATTATTTTACTTTTATTGTCCTTATTTTTAATACAAGTCTACCAGAGTTATTTCAGGGTCACAGTCTCTAAATCAAATCAAATCAAATCAAATCAATCAATCAATCAATAACAAGCAAACAAACAAACAAATACAACATCTGAATTTCACTTTTCATGTATATAATATGCATATTCTTGTACGCTTAACCTGTTCTCATCATGGTAATCTCTCAGCATTTGTCCTTGTCCTCAGAAAAGTGCCAAATCATCTTTTATATCATCATGTTTTCTAAGAAAAGGCAAAACTGAAAGTGTATGGCCATGGGATTTTGTGAATTCACAAGATACGATGCAAGATACAGTGCAAAACACTTCTTGATACTTTTAAAAACCACCAAGAAGCCTTTAATTTTGGTTCTCATAGTTTTTCCTGGCATTGTCCACTCTTTTCTTTATCTGCCGTAGATAACTACGGTGGCTTGAAGCATTTCAAAGGAAACATTTTCTCTATTGAAAAGGTTTGGAAGATATAATGTTAGCTGAACATTTCTATCTATAAAGATTCTCAATGCGTCTACTTAAAATTTAGAAAAGGGCTAAATATACTGGGGGACACTGTCTCTTTTTTCTGTGGCTGGTGGAAACTGCCTTCCTCTTTCTCTTATCTAGAACCTTCTTTCCTGGAGAGGTTTTGTCCCTTAGGAGGGTCTTCATATTATCCCACCCTTTGCTCTTGCTGTCTTTGAATCAATAATTTTTCAGTAGGGAAACACTGCCCAGTACAACTCCAGATCCCCAGAGATCAACTGTTTACTGAAAGCAGTAACTAATATTTCCCAGCCAACACTGAGTAGATGTATCTTGAGTTGCCAGCCACCATGCCACCTCAGTTCTTCTCCCCTTTTGCTTTTCAAAACTCCACCTTCTTTTGCCAACTCAAGAGCTACTCCTCTTTTCTGCTATGGAAAAAGTCTTCTTAGGAGAAATGAAATTATGTCACCTATTCTCAGGTCCTGTTTAGCAATTAAACTAAAGCAAAGAGGTTGGTCCACACATAACAGAAAGACAGAGAGTTTTACAGACTGTCACATACTTCTTTCCTTTTACATTCTAAAGAAAGAGTTGAGCAGTTTTTCCATATCTGTCACAGGTTTCTCAGATCATTGTTACAGGTGACAGTCTCTGGATCAGTTCCCTACTGAGACAAGTCAGCAACCTGGGTGTCATTTTTTTCATCGATGTTGAATCACAAGCCTGTATTGTTGGAGGTCAGATATCAGTATGCAAGTCTTTTGTTAATACTCTTCACCTTGTCTAAACCTATGAATAGCTGGTAGCCTGTGACTACAGTGAATTCACAGCCCCACAAATAAATATTTGATTTTTCTTTGTCTATTTCAAAACATACACCTCCTTCTCAATGGTGCTGTATACGTTTTCCAATGCTAAAAGCTTTTTTTAAAAAAACTATTAAAAATGGGATGTTCCCCAATGATCCCATTGTTGCTTTAACACATCTGGTAATGCCACTTCAAATGCATCAACAGGAAAAAGAAATTGAAGATAAAATATTGAGTCTTAATAGGATTTACTTAGTAAGGATGACTAAGTCTTTAACTTTCAAGAGCTTTTTGTCATTCAAGAGTGCACAGGAATTTATTAGATTCACTCTTCAAAGTTAAACATACAAGGGCTTTTGCTTTAGTGAAGAAATGAGGCAAAAACTATCCATATAATTCCCAAGAACAATCTTATTTCTTTTTCCATGGCCAGAAGATGAATCCTGTTGAATAGCTTGTATCTTCTTTTTTCTGGCTTTTTTCTTGCTATATAGCCCAGACACTACAACTCAGAAAATCCCAAATTACATTTTTGGCTAGGTACAGTAGATAATTAAATCTGCTGCTTTAAGACTGAAAGTATCATCCTGTAATTACTGCACAGATTCTTCCCAGGGAGTGCTATAAATAGAGATATTGTCCTGTTGAATTTCATAAAACTTCCTCTACTTGCAGGAATGTTATCCATAAATGCCTGGAAGATTGCAGGCTTCCTAGTACAATCAAAAGGAAAAAGAATAGTCTTTGATTTTGAGCAAAGATTGTTTTATCTCTGGAGATTTCCTCTAAAGATATTAGACAGAAGCCCTTATTGGAATCTAAAATAGATAAGTAGATTTTGCCCAATTATCTGATCTAGCAATCATCTCTTCTGAGCACAGGGCAACTATCAAACCTGGTCACCTAATTAGATAGCTTAAGTCTACTCTTAAGTCATCACTGGAGGCTTGGAAGAATAGGCTGGACAATCTGGAGGCTTGGAGTCATCACTGGAGGCTTGGAGTCATCACTGGAGGCTTGAAGTCATC
The DNA here is from genome assembly GCF_001527695.2 of Protobothrops mucrosquamatus. NCBI lineage: Eukaryota > Metazoa > Chordata > Lepidosauria > Squamata > Viperidae > Protobothrops > Protobothrops mucrosquamatus. Next base: position 401,697 of record NW_015386339.1, read on the forward strand.
ACTGGAGGCTTGGAAGAATAGGCTGGAGGCTTGGAACCATAGGCTGGGTTGGGAGTGGGAGGCACGGTTATGCGGTGGTTCTCCTCCTTCCTCACCGATCGTACGCAGTCTGTATTGGCAGGGGGACAGAGGTCGACCCCAAGGCCCCTAACTTGTGTGGTGCCTCAAGGGTCGGTCCTCTCTCCACTCCTGTTCAATATTTATGTGAAGCCGCTGGGGGAGATCATTCGTGGCTTTGGGGTGGATTTCCATCAGTACGCTGATGACACTCAGCTGTACATATCCACCCCGGGCCACCCCAACGATGCCCTTGACGTGATGACCCGGTGTCTGGAGGCCGTGAGGGTCTGGATGGGG
>NW_015386339.1:402526-444829 GCF_001527695.2 Protobothrops mucrosquamatus
ATTCCAACAAGCAGGACTGGCCTAGGGTAATTTTTAGAGGGGTTTTAATTATATTTTAAATTAGACAATATTTAAATATCTCTTTTTAATTAATTTTAATTTTGTGATTGTTGTTGGTGTTTTTTAATTGATTGTCAGCCGCCCTGAGTCCGCAAGGAGAAGGGCGGGATATAAATTTAAATAATAAATAAATAAATAATAAATCACTTGTCTGAAATGATATAGGGTCTCCTGCTTGAGCAGGTTGTTGGACTAGAAGACATCCAAGGTCCCTTCCAGCTCTATTCTGATTGATATACAATATTCAGTTGGTTTAAATGTTAACACTTAACTGAAGACCACTCATGGCATGATGACTCAATTAACATTTGACTGTAGCATGTTTTGTATTTCTTTATGGAGTCTCTGATTCTTCCTGAAATTTTATAAGTGCATTGCTTCATTGGTTTTGCTATGTGATTGTTAATATTGTACCTTGGTGTAATAGTTCCTGGCTCATTTACGAGTACTTCTTTAAATCCTAGGAATGTTTCTGAATCTGTTTTCTGTTATGAAGGTAAGATTGGATTTCAGTATATCCTTTTTTTGTATCTGAAAAACAGCTACACTTCTACTGCTAAATATTTTTCTCTGGAAGCTCCCAACACTGTAGCTGTCTTTTCTCTCCTAAGCAATTTTCTTAAAATTTTACATGATGGAATATTTTGTACTACACAAGCTCCATCTTCTGCCATATAATAAATGGGCCTTGCCATTTGCGTTCTTAATTAAACTAGTTTGCCATTTGCTTTCCTAATTAAACAACAAAGTCAACAGATTTCCTTCTATTTCTAAAGGTTTACATCTATGCGTCCGTGCTAATTTCTGGTTCTGCTGAATTATATAATAAGAGTGTTTTTTTCTTTCCTTCACTCAGCCAAGTTTTTTGCATCTGAGACTTCCCTGATCCAGATTTCCTTCACCATATCCAATGCACTCTGAGCTGTCTCCTATATAGTAGCCCCAAAAGGCTGATTTTTGTGGAAGCTGTTGTGTCCCGTGCCTGCAGAAGCAGGCGCGGGAAGTTGCAAGAGTCCCAGGCATTTGCAAAAGCTGCCCCGGGACCAGACTGACCGGCGCCGGCCTTGTGCGCATGTGCAAGGCGGGAAAGGACTACCTTGTGACTGGGGGGAATTGTCCAGGGATTGGAGAGTATATATAGAGACTTGCGCGCCTCTGGGGTTGTCGTTGTTCGTAGAGTGGAGCAAACAATAAAGACTTGTTGAAGATGATTCGTCTCAAGCACCATTATTCCCAGGACTTTACACTGGCGACGAAGGTGGGATACAGTCTCTACAGCTAAGAAAAGCTAGAAGACTCACCCAAAGAAGTCCGGGAGAGAAACGGCGTGGAAGTCAGCGTTATCCTGCCAGTACAGAATCGCTGGAGGGTGCGTGCGGCTGCAAAAGACGACCCTGATCCTCAAACGGCGTGGAATTCAGCGTTATCCTGCCAGTACGAATCGCTGGAGGGTGCGTGCGGCTACAGAAGACGACCCTGATCCTCGATCAGGGCTTGGAGACACACATTTCAACAGAGAGATCAGCGAGCTGGGAAAGCAGCAGAAGAATCTGCAAGTGGAGTGGCCAAGATTTTGCGGCCCACTCGAAGAGCTCCAGTGACTGCAACCATCCACACGAAGGTGGACAAGCTTTACCAAACAGCTGGGAGGAGGTCCAAGCATCGTCAGGACAAGGGCCCAGCTGAGATTCATTGCATCGGACGTGGTGGACGCCAGAAGCGTGCAGAAATAAAGGCTACATCGCTACGAGCTGCCTGGGTCGACTGAAGGAGTTTCTACTAGACAGCATGATTTGCCACGATACGGCGGCTCCTTCACACCCTTCTACCAAAGGTGGNGTCCATGTCGGGCGCAGCATTGTTTATTCTAGGGGGGAGGGGTGTTGTGTCCCGTGCCTGCAGAAGCAGGCGCGGGAAGTTGCAAGAGTCCCGGGCATTTGCAAAAGCTGCCCGGGACCAGACTGACCGGCGCTGGCCTTGTGTGCATGTGCAAGGCGGGAAAGGACTACCTTGTGACTAGGGGGAATTGTCCGGGGATTGGAGAGTATATATAGAGGCTTGCGCGCCTCTGGGGTTGTCGTTGTTCGTAGAGTGGAGCAAACAATAAAGACTTGTTGAAGATGATTCGTCTCAAGCGCCATTATTCCCAGGACTTAACAGAAGCCATAACTCTTTTATACTTGGAAAGAGTCTTTAGTGAAAGCATCCCAATGCTGTCTTGTACCTACTAAATGAACTTTTACGGTGTCTGATTCAATCTTTACTTTTATTTAATTTCTACCCCGCCCTTCTCCCAATGGACTCAGGGCGGCTTACAGCCATTTAAAACAATACATAATACAATAAATACTAAATTTAAAAAGTAATTAAAACAAAATATTAATTGGCCATTTCTTTTTAAAATCTCTTGGCTAGACGATCCACTTGAGAATGCTAAAGGGGTTCTAATCCACAGATTTGAATAAGAACGCTTCAGCAATGCAGATTGAAAACTGCATTGGGGCTTAATTGATGAGACTCTTATTAGAATAGCCTAAACAGTTCATTTGCAACAACTCCTGCAATTACTGTATGCAAGGAATATCTTAAGATTAACATGCTGCATAGTATATAACCATCAGTGTATACTGATTTACCTTAGCTAAAGGTAAAGTTTCTAAGCTAAGTTAAGGTAAAGGTTCAGCTGTATGTATAGCAATTTCGGAAAATAGAATAGTGACCAAAATAATTCTTTCCATAGGAGCCTTGTCCTGTTTCCATTTGTGTTTCAATTAGCAGTTATTTATCAACTCCAACGTTTTTTTTAAAAAAACATTGAATTTGGCTGATGTAGAATTTTGAACACCATTTTACTCAGTACTTTGTAATATCTCTTTTGGCGGAAATAACAGCTTTCCAAATGTTTCCAGTATCCAATTAAGAGTCATTCTGTTCTTGCTTTTGGGTTTTTCCCCCATTTTTCCTTGCAGAATTCTTCTAACCAGAAATGCTGTTAAGTATCTTTGCATGTTTGAGATCTCTGCACAGATTTTCAGTAATAACTCTGAAGACTATTATTCCAAGAACTCATTCATGGTTGTCTTGCTGAAATATCCAATCTCTTTTCTACATGCTGCATGCTGATATGTACTGGAATTCATTCTTCCTTTCATCTGCACAATATTCCCTTACCACTGACTACCAGAGAAATCCAAAACATAAAACAGCTGCTACCATCTGTAATGATTGGCAAGATAGCTTTTCTTTCAAAAACCTCATCTTTTTTTTAAACCTCCAAATGCATCTTGGTGTGTAGGATAAAAGGTCTTTTTTTATCAGATCCAAAACATTTTAGACTTTTCAAGGTTTTCTTTCTTAGATGATGACTTTTGGATGAGATTAGAACATTTTCCTTCTAATAACAATGCCATGCAGATTATTCTTGTTTAAACAACTTAAACATTTAACTGTGCTGACCTGTGAACAATTATACTAGGTTCAGCTCAACTTTCCAGCAGGTTGTTTGCAGTGCTCTATATGTTCTGTTTTGCAGATCTGATCATTTTGGAGGAAATACTTTTCTTGGACTTCTTACAGTTTCATGTAATTTCCTTTTCTTAGCAATATTTCCTAGATTTAAAATGTTGCATGCATTTAGATAATTTTAATAGTTCTGCCCCTGCTTTGTAAATGACAGAATCTTCTTTTTCAAATGCTCACATTATCCCTGAAAGAAGCCCATGTTGTTGAAAATTGACAGAATAAAAATCATCACCTAAGAGCTTGACTGTGTTAAAGTTACTTGTTCACCTGCAGAATTATCTAAACCTACCTGAGAAATCAACCACTGTTTTGGAACTTAACTTTATGAGATTGTTAAAAATTAACCAGCATTGAAGAAATTTGGAAGGGTGTCCACATTTACATATCTATTTCATTTTTTTGAATCTGTAAACAAGCACATTCAGTTTTGTACAATGTCATGTTTAACTTTGTACTATGCCATTAGTTGTATCAGCTTCTATTCATTCAGAGATTCATTAAACTTTCCAGTTTGATCAACTACATTTGTGTCTATAGGTTGGATGGTTAAAAGTAATAGGTAACCCTCCTAATGTTGATCTGCAGCTATTAAGAAATGGATATGGCTATTGGTAAGCAGCTTGTGGATTTTGTTTAAACATGTTTAACTCTGAGCAAAGGTCACTTCATTTCACTTAAATGGGGAATCTTTTCCTAAATTTCAATACATCAGCAATAGGAATATTTGAAGATTTAATTATCTGAATTATCTTCCATTCTTGACTTACCATCTTTAGTTCTCAGATAAGAGTTTCTTGAGAAAAGGGACTACACTTGTTGAATTAGTGAAATGCAATGTAGAGGGTTATAGAAATTGTAAGAAATAGAATTGGAACAAATACTGCTCCTCTCACTGAAGATCTAAATCTTATTCTTGTTGTTAGCATTACTGTTTTGCCATTACCATGCCTCCCTTTGATTCTCTGGGCCACAATTTAGTCCATTTAATAGGACCCTTATCTGTGAGGGAACACAGCATCCTTCTTATGATATAGGCAGAAATCTGGACTCAGTCTAGAGTAGGTATGTTTGTCCAGTTAGTGCAGGCAATTCCCATGAACCTTCCTTTCATGTCCAATTATTTTTCTGATTATACAGAAGTTAAAAAAACATAATTGATAACTAACTGGATATATACCATCTCCTATGAAAACTAGATGAAGAATTCATTATGTTACATCTGAGGGCCAATATGTTACCATACATTATTCTCAAAATGATGGCCAAATCTAGACAAGACTATAGTTCGATCTGAGTGAGCAAATGCATAAAACTATATTTTAATCTAGAAATCGATTCTTTCCAAGCTGGCCATAGAAACATCCTCTTCCTGTCCACAAATTTTGCTTGCACTTCAATACAAAACAGAAAAAAAGATGCATAGCTACTTGCTTGCGCTTCAATACAAAACAGAAAAAAGATGCATAGCCACTAAAAGTATTGTGTAAACTGATATTTATTGCAGTGGCCAGATAGCACATCTAATCACACGTGAGCCATCTAGTCATTGTATTATACATCAGTTTGCACAATCCTTTCCATGGATGGGACAAGAGACTTAAATGTGTGTAAATAGCAAATGCTTTTTGAGATAATTTCTGTCGAGTTGAAGGTCTAAATAAAATTCATATATGGCAACTAATTTGATGTAATTACAGCTATTCAGTAGAATGCCTAATTTTAAAGTCAATGTCCAAGATTTCCACATTGAGCCCTAGCTGTGACTAACTGCAAAAGACAAAAGAAGAATATACTTAATAGTATATACTTACCTCCACAAAAGTAAACTAATGCAGATTAAAGCAGGAAACAACCAATCCAAACCACAAAAGAGAGGAAAGTTAAGTAAGCCCTTGTAACTTCATCAACTTCATATGCCATCATAGCACATAAGAACTTTTCCTCACATATGTGAACTGAATCATTTATTGGATTCCTGCTCGAGTGAAAGGTAATCAGCCTTTAAGGTGCACCATACTGATCTTATGACAAAAGACAAGAGTCAAAGTACTATCCTTATCCCTACCCCCATCTACAAAACAATTATGTGAGCCTTGCCCTAACAATGGAGTTATCACACTATAGGGCAACCTCCAATAAACAGTCCATGAAACTCTGAATAAAAGAAAGGATAAATCTGCACTTATAAGGCCTAAGAAGATTTGACTAGATGAAATTATCTATTGTTGCAATTTTGAAATCTATTATTTGCCATTTTTTCTATTTATGTACTAAGTGTTGTAAAGACATTCTGGCTACAACGTTTATTACCAAGTTGATTTGGCAGGCTAGGCAATTGTCGCCTTTATCTGTCACTGCTGCGTATGTGCCCTTCTAAAGTTGTGTGCTTGAAGGAAAAGGTGAAAAGAAGGAGTATAAAACTCTCTGGTATTTGGTATACAAGAATTGCTCTCTTTTACTGGAACTTCCCAAAATTTCAAGGAAGTCTTGAATATTTTTAAATAAAGTGGATTATCTGAAATAAATAACTATACTGAAAGAAAAGTCATTTCAACACTGCTCTTTTTTTAACCAATTAAATATATAAATCACTGGAATTTACAGGAAAATTTGCATCTTAGTGAATCAAATTAAATAACTAATTCATTTCATGAATGAAGGCAAATATAAATGTCCCAGGGTAATGTTGCAGGATCCAATCTGGGTCAGTTACCATGACCAGAGGTTAGTCTTCTGAGCTTTTGGACTTGTGCTGGACCAGCCCATCCTCAATTTGTTTCAATATTCCCTCATTACTCTAGCAAAATAAGAAAATTAGATGCTACTTGAAAAATGTATTGATTTAAATCTACTTGCCATTCACAAAATCAAATGACAATTTATATATCAGACCTTAAAATAATGTAAATTCTCTGTCAAACTCAAATATTCTTCTAAAAACTATAGTGTCTTCCATAAAAGAGATGATTTAAGAAATTATGTCTCTTATAATTTATGATAAAAGACAAGAGCATAACAGCTTGATGAAATAATTATCTAAAAAGTAGTTTAAGGACTTGCCTCATGAAAATCTGGACTTTGGCCAGCTTAAACCAAATCAAACTGTTGTTTAATATGACTATAGAAGTGGTGATGGATGGAGCCACATTTAAGACATATAAATCTCCAGGGAGAAAATAAAGCACCTTCAAAATAGACATTTCATCTACCTGAGGCATTCTCAGAATTTTTGACTTCTGCCATATGCTAAAAAATTCTGCTGCAAAAATTATAAAAATTTTGGAGAACTTTTATACCAACAATGTTTTAGTTTAGACAGTGGTATTTATTAAGGAGAAAATATTTAAACTCTGCTGCATTTCAGAATTGGAGAGGAGTTAAAATTGGTAAGAAAAATATTCTTTCTTTAGCATTTCAAAGGACAGGCACAGATAATAAATTTATCTAATTTCCTCAAAAAATCTTCTAATTATTTGGTAAAATAATTTTGAGTAACCAATATAATTTGATCCTCTATATAAGATCAGATGATGTACCAAATGGATCCATGTACACTGTGGTAATTTAATCCAGTGTTTTTATTAACAAATGCTTTAAGGAAAACTTTCTGATTTTCAGTCAAATGCCTAAAATTTTTTATGAAGAGTTTAATTCCATCAGCAGACTGTGTCTGACAAAGAATTTTTTCTGTGGTAATGCCAAAACACTTATAATAGTTTGGAATAAAATAGATTAAATAATTATATTAAATATATTCAAAAATGTGATATCACAATGGAAAATGGAAATAAAAAATGTTATTTTCAGACATTTATTGTTCATGCTGCCCTTTGGATTTATTTTTTTTTTATGAAGAACTTAATTCCATCAGCAGACTGTGTCTGACAAAGAATTCTTTTTGTGGTAATGCCAAAACACTTATAACAGTTTGGAATAAAATAGATTAAATAATTATATTAAATATATTCAAAAATGTGAATGGAAAATGGAAATAAAAAATGTTATTTTCAGACATTTATTGTTCATGCTGCCCTTTGAATTTATTTATTTATTTTCAATTTCCACTTGACCCCTGCCAGGAGATATTTATTTGACAGAAAGCAGCAAGAAAAACATAATATTATTTTAAACTATAAAATAATTTATATCAAATATTTTACTTTTGGGTTGTTGGGTCGTAATGTATAGTTTTGTTTTTAAAACTACAAACATTCCTGCATCACACTGTAGAATAACAATAAAAAGCACAAATCTTTTGCATAGTATTAAATGAACAGAGACAGTGAGCTCTTTATTTACAATTATTGTCTAGATTTAAAAAATTCATAAAAACAGATGAATAAACATATAGAAATAATAACCCCTAGTGGGATGGATTGCCAAATGTACTGCTGTATTTTTTTTCCAGAGATCTCATGCTTTCAGGTACAATAGAGAGCAAGCATTTTATATATTGCAGTGAATTTCAACATATAGATCATCTTAGTTTTTCATATCATCCTCTTGTCACAAATAGAAAAGTACATGATGCACATCTGGTAATCAAAAAGGTTCTTTGAACTCATCCATTTCTGCTGTTTTCTTGAAAAAGGCTCTTTCATGTGTACATAAGCACAAACAGTTTTTTTGTTGTTCTTGAGAGAATCCTATGCATCACATTGATATATAATCTATTTTCTTTTTCTTTCTTTTAAAACCAGGTATGTACAGAATTGAGTGCTGGTTTCTTTTGAATAGTTTTTCAAGTCAGCAAATGGTACTTTCTAGTTATTTAGGAAGCAATATTACAACACACACACACACACACACACGCACACACGCACACACACATAGTGAAATCTTAAAGAAAAAATACAAGGGGAAAAAAGCCAATCTTGAAATAAAAAGTAAATCGTTAAGATGTTGAAAACAGAATGTATTCCAATAGCAATAATTCTGTAGTTACTTGAGTTCAAATCGACATGCTTTTCCCTGTATATAGACTTTATATTCTCAAATGTGGTATTCCATGTAGAATATAGAATCTCAGTATTATACAAAGGTTAGTCACTGTTATTTACAATCCAAGGTTAAACCCTGATAAACTTTCAGTTTGATTGTAAGAATAAAGTGATCAGCTGGTCTTTCCTGCCAGCTGTGAGAGTTAAGAAATGGGTAACACTGTGGAGAAGAGGGCTGCACAAACCTAGAAACATTTGCTGTTCTGTCAGACATTTGGATCAAAACAAAGAGTGTATTGTCAAAATACATTAAAACCATATTAGAAAAGTCCAGAAGCTGGCAATTCAAGTTGATTAGAACTTTCCTGGCTGAATAGTCATGAGCATGCCTTGGATTATTATTCATTTCAAGCTGACATTTAGCCAGGAACTTTATCTTGATATACGTTTTTCTGGCTTGCAATGGTTCTTCTGATTACAGAGGTGATCCGCTTCATCAAACAACTTTAAAACAGCAGGCAATATCACTACTAGTAAGTTGATAAGCTAAATAAAACGGTCTTTTGTCCACTCTTCTCATATTGTTGTGTTAATCAAAATGTCTCCCGGACTATACAGTTTTATGGAAAAGATCATATGCCGAAAAGTTTTCAAGCAAACCTTGTACTAAATAGAAAAGTCGGTTATGAAAAAATTGTGACCCACAAAGAGTTTTGCATTCAAATGGTTGACATAACAATTATAGAAGTGTCCATATTTTCAGGGCTGTTACCATCTTGAAAAAAAACAACCCAACCACATAGCAGATGTGATTAAGGGCTTTCCCTGTAGAAAGCACAATATGATATCAAAGTTGGTTAATTTCTACTACCGTATATACGTTTGTGACTATGGGAAGACAAACTGTTTTTAAAATAATCACACAAAGCACGTTAGTATACATTTCATAAAGTTTCATTCAGAACTACATAGTGCAGAAAATTATATATTTTCTTTTTTTTTTTTAATATCAAAGCAACAAACCATAGTGGTTCTCGTTCAAAATGCCAACAGCCCATACTTTGCAAGAAATGAATGTCTACATTTTTAATAAAACAGAATCAGCACACAGTATTCCAATATCAGTCTGATCTTCATACAAAGCTAAATATAACTTATTTTTGAATGGATTGAGTTTTTCAGAAACTCCAGTGAACTTTATTATAATGTCTTTTTAAAAAATATATTTTTAAGAAGCCGTCGCAATACATTTAAATAAGGAAATGGCCTCATTATTGAGTATTGCATCAAGATGAAATGAAACAATTCATTAAAAGAGAGAGAGAGAGAGAGAGAGAGAGAGAGAGAGAGAGAGAGAGAGAGAGAGAGAGAGAGAGAGAGAGAGAGAGAGAGAGAGAGAGAGAGAGCACAAAAAACCTGATTATTTAAATTTCTTTTAAAACAAAGGAAGCCTTTCTGTTCAGAACCCTCTATTTGGGATCACAGCGCTACATCCAGTTTGTAATATTTTGGCTTCTTTGTTATTTGCTAGAAGTATCTACATAACCCCCATCCCACCTCCCACCCATCCCCAAATCCCCACCAATCCTGTCAGGCAAAAATCAGATCACAGCAAATTGTAAATGATCTCGGCAGGTAGTGCTGTCTTAAACCTACAAACGTTAAGGAAATTATCTACAGTTCTGTAAACAAATTACATTCTTTATTTTTAGGACATAAATAAGTTAAAATAGAATGATTTGAGCAGAAAAAAGGCAACATGCCAACAAAGAAATGTGTGCATGTGTGTGTGTATATATATATATTTCACACACACACATATACATACATACTTGTGCACACACATGCACATATAGTATATATGAATATATGTATATGTGTGTAAGCTTAGATATGGATATATATATATATATATATAGTTATAATATATTATTTATATATTTCTATATATATTTTCATAAATGTTCATTTTAGGTTCCTCTGGCCAACTGGTGCAAATCTACTGTGCAAGTTAAGCTTTGCAATTTCAAAAAATAATATTTAAATTAATCTATACAACTGAGTCCATGCCACACAAGCATTTAAAAAACTCACAAACTGGTGAATTGGATAAATAGCTCCAAATAAGTCTTCTCCTTTTCCTGTTCAAGGAATTAAAAAGGAGGTGGGGTTGAAGTGGGGAATACATTCATGCAGGATAGCGTTTGTACTGTTTTTGTTTGTTTCTGCAGGAGACAAAAGGGGGAATATGTCAATCAACCATTCATTCTTCCAAAAATCACTGTGACTAATGATGCATTCATTTATCTGTTTCTTCAAAGTGATCAGGAATTCAAACAGCTTCTCAGCCAGCATTGTTTATACTTATTTGTCTCTGTTATATATTATTATTATTATTATTTATATTGATATTTTTGCAGTGACTTTTCAGCTAAAGTGATGTTTCCAGGCTATGAATTGGGCTTCCTGGACTAGAAGAGGTAGCTGATTTGCTTGTGTCAGTTGTAAGGTTTATCCCACTGTCAATAGCACTATTGTTCTTGTTCAGCGAAGATGGGGGACTCGGCTTTTGCTTGAGGACAGAGTCTTCTTCTAGTTCTGTGTCATCAATGAGAGGAATATGGGGCTGGGAATCTTCTATCCTAAATTCAGGATGAGTCATAAAGTTGTGAATGGAGGTTCTAGATTCCGGTTTTTCCAAACCTTCATAGAGAGAGCTACGGAATGCCTTCACGACGCGGATCTGGGAGAAGGAAAAAGATGAGAGATGTCAGTGGCAACGGCTTTTTGAAAGCACCACAAAGGGATATTAATTCTTGGGGGAAGGGATATTGGGTGAAAAAATGTGATGTATGGTTAGGGCACACAGGCAGCTGTAGTTCACAGTCTCTGGATTCTAAAGGCATAAACAAGAGACTCAGCTTTGTACATTTTGAGCATCTGTATGAACTGCAATGTTAAGACCATATGAGTTTAAAGCCATCAGACCTGTTCCCAGAACTGATGGGAAGCGCTGGTTAAAGAAAGTGAAATCCACTCATGTGGTACATTCCTAGTAAAAGACAAGCCATGTTAATTCCAAAGCAAATGTAGTACCATGCACCTTTCTCATTTTGCAGTGAGTAAGTAGGAAAGCCTTGGTGTGTGTTTTTTTTTTAAAAAAAAAAACATACAGTATTCCTTTGTACAGAAAAGTATAAGACAAAATAAATTGCATATCTCAAACAAGAAAGCACAAAACACAGACACAGTTGGATGGAAAAGTATGAGAGACAAACACAGGAGCCAAATGTAAGAGTCCCCGAAAATAATGACCATCTTTTTTCCAAATAAAATAAAATAAAGCAAAATAAATGAAACAGCCAGGAGCACAGCAATAACAACAAAAAAGAAGCCAAGCAGACAAAATATTGGGGCAAAAAAACATGCTAGGAAAATGTCTGTTATCACGTAAACACAGCTAACTGGCACACAACAACTACACTTGAAAGCCTGGATAATGTGAACATGAAATTGTTGATCAACTTTTGTTTATTTTTCATGCATATGTGAGGTAAACACTCGAGTATAAACCCAATGTTCTGGCCATTTTTTTAAAAAAAAACTATTAATAAGTAATTTATTATATATTGTGATTATGAGGTTTCATATACTGGAATTATAAAACATCAGATTAACCCATGTAAATATGACTCATAAAAGTAAGCTAGTAAAGGTACTTTTTATGTCAGTTCTGTAGCTCTCAAACTATGACCATTTAATTGTTTCAGTGTATTTTTCCTGCTTTTCTCTTACTAAATTATAAGATGAGAAAAATGAGCAGTAGGTTTTATTAAATAGAACTGTGGCAATACGGCAGACCAATTTACTATGTCTGCAGATATCTGAGGTGGAAACTGATCCATCTGTTGCAGGGCAGAAAAAATCTCCTTGAAAGAAGAGAGTATTTTAAATGTCTCCTGTTCAGTGCTACCAAGGAGAAAAGTGGCATTTCTTGAAGGTAAAAAAATCATCAAAGGAAAAAACAGAATGGTAAAATATGTGCACTGTTGAGAAATGTGTCATGATTATAAATGAATTCTGTGACTTCTGGGCGTTTTGCTTGGTCCTTAATTATAGGGTGAATGAAACAATCCTGCTCATGCTCTAAGCAGAGTCACTGCAGCCACTCTGCGGGGTGTAGGATTAAAAGCTGGTGAGGAGAATGCAACTACCTTAAAGATCAAAAATCCAATCCTGCCTCTTCTAGTGGCATCAGAGTGTCTAGAAACTCTATTGTGGCTGATTCTTTAAAATTCAGCCATCGATTAAGAAAAACATCTCTCAGAAAAACTGAAATCAACATCAATAGCTTCTAAATTTAGTTCTAATTGCATCTAGAAATTGAATAGCCAATGGATTTTTGGACTCAACTACTATTGCAAAGCCAAAATGAGAAAAGGAAAAGAAAAATAAACTTTTTTTCCTTACACACAAAAGTTTCCAATTCCTCAAAGTTCCTTTTGTGAACTCTTCAAAGTTAATTGCTAAAGGCACACAATAGGCCAAGCACATTTCCAGTTTCTTGTTGTCCTTTCAATCTTGCATATATGTGCCAACTAGTTAAAACATTTTTCCCGTTGGTCATCTGCAGTTGAAAGTGAAGGTAGTACTTCACTTAATTTACTGGGGTACTCTTCTCAGAAATGATCCCTAAGGACCTTTCTTATTCAAGCATTTATGTAAGAGAAACATAATGGGAATTTAACTACTTCTTATTCTGGCCAAATAACTCTGAAACAGAAAATGCCCAGTATGATAGAAAACTCATCTTGAAGAGAAAGAAAATATCCCTGTCCACTTAACAGTTTTTATCCCAGTGTTACATTTCTATAGAATTGTAGTTAACATATTGGAGGAATTATAATTAATTCTATTTAAATTCTATTTTTAAAAAATCCTGGCTTCTTTGCACACATAATTTCAAAATAAATTCATGTAACTCATCATAGACAAACTCTGTTTCAAAGAATGTGGTCTTGAGTCAGAACAACATTTAGCATTACTTTATATATATTAGATATAAGATCTCCTCACAAGCTATTTGTATTTTTAGGATACTATTAATGTGCACTCAGAAATCTTTTGCTTGGAGGTTTATTACTCTATATGCATTGGGAGCAATGATTAAGAAAGAGGATATCCAAGATAATCCAGTGAATGCCTTCTTGGCCAACTAAGTAACCTGTCCGGTGGACCACATCACTAGCCTGTAAAATGACACTGTTTGTAACTAATCACACAAATTTTCATTATGTACAACTCCAGAATTATTATTCCTCTCTTATTATTACCTTCATTTAATTAGAATAGGAGAAAACCTTTTTGTAGACAGGGGCTATATATTTTCTGATTGTTTTCCCCTCAGAATTCAAATAATAGAAGGCATAGCAATGAAATAAAGACATTGGTAAGTATGGGCTGAGAGTTAAAAGTTCAAGATTTAGGAAATTTAGTTTGCCTTATTTTTAACACAATCATGTCTCAAATTCAAAAAGAGAGAGAGAGAGAGAGAGAGAGAGAGAGAGAGAGAGAGAGAGAGAGAGAGAGAGAGAGAGAGAGAGAGAGAGCAAAACTTTATTTATCACTCTGCCTCCATTGCTGTATCAGTGATCTGATCTCAGGAATCTGTCTGGAAGCTACCACGGGTCTGGGTTGCATTTGGCCCATGGGAGCCCATCAGTGTTTCTTCTTTTTTAGGAAAATGTTTTGGATTATTCCTCCTCAAGATGCAGAATCAAGAATAAAGTTTTCTCCCAATAAAGTTAGGAGAAATCAACCAAGGATGATTCATATGTAGATGCAGAGAACCTTGGCAAGCTCTTTTTCACATTTGGAAATGAACATAGTGAAAAGACCCTCATAAAATATCAGGAGTTTTCAGGCAACATTTCTACATCATCTGTAGTTGGTGGAATAATCTTTCTTGATGCTGTTTAAACTGTAAGCAATTGAATACAGATATTCTTTATTTTTATTTTTATTCTAGAAAGAATGTGCCATGGCCAAATTAGTTTGACTTTCAGTGTAGAAGATACTAAGAGGCTTCAGCATGCATCTAGCCTATTTTAAAGTAGTGTGCATATATTGTTGCCTTGTTTCCAAACTAGTTTGTGAATCTATAGAATGAGGCACACTTTTAGCAATTCTGCATATACGCCATCTAGGAAACTCATAGAATACCATCTCCAGAGATGTTTGTATTGGCTAATCTTTAAATTAGGATCTATAGACTAATTAAATCCCTGTTCAGAGATTTTGTGATGGTAAATGCAGGAGATTAGGTTATTCCATGGCATCTTTAAAACTTTGTAGGCCTGCTCTCTATGCACATATATTGTATGAAAACACACTAGAAAAATATATATCATAAAGATGGCAATGATGTAATGGAGACAGCTAATGAAAAGGAAATGATAAACAGCAAGAAACATGGTTCCATTTTCTTACAGGAATGGAGACAACAGAAAAATGTTTTTAACAAAGGACTGGGGTAAGGGTGGGGATCACACTTCAGGACATTCTGACATGGCTTTTAGTTTCCACTTCCTTCTTCTCTGCTGCTGCAATGAAAAGTGTTTCAGATTTGCTGAAAGTAAGACTTCAATAGTTCTGTTCCGCAAACAAAGGATAAACACTAACACATTTTTAAATACTGAGGATTTTTTACCTCCATCTGAAGAAAAACAAACATTCTGGCCAAATACAAAAATATCCCTCCCCACAATTCAATATCGATAACCCATTTGTACTAGAGTGGTAAAATATGGGCTTATACTCGAATGTTTACCTGGCTTTATCTAAGCCAAGTACCAGAATTGGGTTCACATTCATTATCAGGCTCAAGGTTAAAGACTCACAACCTCTTTTTATTGCACTCTCTCCTGCTGAACCCTTTTGTCCAGGGGTCTCTAGCCCTCTAGAAAAACAAACACATTGAATATTCAGAAAGCAGAGTGTAGGGTACTGCAAAAGCAAATATTTAATTTCTACTGAAAGCCCTATACCAAGAAGAGCTGACCAGGCAACTGTGAAGTCAGTTTTGCAAAGAGAGTAGTTGCTTTATTTAGTTGAAGTTGCAATTATGCAAAGGCAAGACTGAAATTCCCTCCCCACAACTATGATTTCCCTTTTTTATGGAATAAATTCAGCATATTAAAAATACTGAGGGCAATTTCTATCTTGCTATCAGCCTGAACACTTTGGGCATATCCTGATAAAGAACTCAACCAGCACCATCACAAAGATAGTTATTGAAATTTTTGTCACATGGTAGAGCCCAAGAGATCTTATTTTAGTGCCTGACAAGGAAGCATTGTTATCCATTCCACATGCAGAAACCAAGTGGAAACCAAGCTGCAAAAATTTCAATACCAGCAAAAAACATCTTTTAAGGTATACATTATTTTAGAGGGAACAACATGGGCTATTTGAGACTTGCACTTGTTGTTCATGAGAAAGGAATCCAGGTTGACACACAGAGTTTTGTCTTCAGGAGAACACAGCAGACCTGACACTGCTTTGTGCCACATCTGCCAAGAAAAGTAGATGCCACTTAGCAGGGTGGTAGGGCAGGTCCTGCATTGGGGTGGCACTTTCTTAAGTCAATCCACCAAAACACATAAGCAGTCTCTGTGATGAAGATGGGCTTGTTCAAGAACATGACATTGTTCTGCAATCTTCCCTATTTTAAATATTTTGATCATATTTTAAAAGAAGAGAAAAAAAATATGCCAAAGATAATTATTAGGGTTGTGTATGCTTTTGAAAAGAGCTGAGGGGTCCTTGGTGCTCTCTGAGCTTGCTTGTTTTACTGCAGAAGTTTCATTAACCAAACTAGGTTACATCATCAGTGCTAGTTTGAAAAGAACTTTCAGAGGTTTTTAGACCTCTTGTGAGCCTCTGGGTAAGCACAGCAGTCTTCTGCTACCAATTAAAGCAACTGTATCCTTTCTCGGGTTTGTGTGCAAGTCTGAAAAAAAGATGTTGCTGCATTAAGAATCATATGAATGAGCCAACTCCTTAAGCAGAAACCTGAAAAAAGTGACTATTTTAATTATTAAAAGAGACATACTATGCCCATAGTCATAGATTTGGAGTATAAAACATGGATAGTTCACGTACTTATCCAAGTTTTCTTTATATGTGCTAGAAAATGGACATCCAATCATGAAAAAAAATATATATTGAACTCAGACTTTCTATTGGCGAGGCTTTGGATAAAACACTTATTTTATTTTGTACACGAATCAGGATTTTATTTTTTAAAAAACTGCATTCTAATTAGGTAGCAGTCAGAGTAGCAGCCTATTTGAATCCTATCAAAACCAAAATTCAGATTCATGTAATTTTTCAGTCCGTGAACTCATGTATCAGAATAGGCCTTTGCATAATCGACAACTTAATTAAAATACTTCATATCTTTTTTTTAAAAAAGGTACTGTATAATATAAACAATTCTTTATGAAGTGATACTTTTCAATACAATGTTGAAAATTAAGAGCACAAGTACATTTGTTTTAAATGTTAGAATAGAGTGATAAATGAAATTAAATGAAAGATACAAGATATGTAAGATATTTGAAGGATGCTCTGAGCCGCTAGGTAGAATTAGTTTCCAATGCCAATGCAGCAAGCGTGTCAAAAACAGTGGCATTAATGTGTGAAGACAGAACATGCAGTTTTCTGGGGGGGAGTTCTCTTTTTTAAAAAAATTTAAATGACCCCTGGAATATGTTACCAGCTAGCTGCATACAAATAACATTTCTATTTTCTTTAACAATGTGTACTGCAACTTAAAATAGTTTAGACTTTTTTTTTTATGATGCAGAGAATGAACTTCAACATTCACTCCAGTGGAATACTGTTTGTGTGACCGGACTTTTCTACTCTATTATTGCCCTTTGAAGTCTCTCCATCTGCAGACCAGTGGAAGGTGAAAAACTTCCTTCAACACCTTCTTGTTAGGAAAAACTGGTCATCTGCAGGAAAGGTTCATTTGATCCCAGCCAAAATATCTATGGAGTCATGTTTAATATAAGCCAACCACAGTTTTCATCTATCAATGTGTACTGGCGATCATGCTAATATTATGAAACAATATCCAAAAGTAAAGACTTTGCAGCCTATTTTAATTCATTGTTTTAAAAAGTTCCCAAAAAATGTTTTACTACCCTCAAACAGAAAATTCTAGATGTATTTTATTTAAGGCTATGATCGGTTTAAAATATTACAGGAGTTAAAAATATATCGAAATTATTACTTAAAGTGGGGTCCTATACCCATGCATACACAGAATAAGTCCCCTGAACTTTATAGGACTTATTGCTCAGTAAACATGCATTGAACTGCCCTGCAATAGAAGTCTAGTCCCTGGAATACTGCTCTGTAGGTAGACCTCATTTTACAACCATTTGTTTAGTGACCATTCCAAGTTACAATGGCACGATAAAAAAGTAACTTATGACTGTTTTTCACACTTACAACCTTTGCAGCATCCCATTGGCCACATGATCAAAATTTGGATTTTTTTTGGGGGGGGGGAGGGAAACTGACAGATATTTATGACAGTTACAATGTTCCAGGATCATGTGATCACCTTTTGTGAGCTTCTCACAAACAAAGTCAATGAGGAAGCCAGATTCACTTAAAATTTTACTAACTTAACAACTGCAAGTGATTCACTTGACAACAATGGCAAGAAAAGTTGTAAAATGGGGCAAAACTCACTTAACAACTGTCTTGCTTAGCAACAGGAATTTTGGGCTCAATCATGGTTGTAAGTTGAGTATTGAGATCTTCAAAGCATCATGCATAATGGAGTAGATTAAAAAAATTAAGCCGCTGAAAATGAAAAAAAGGTTCTTTATTCCCTGCATGTGTACCAATTTGCTAAAATGGAAAGATGTGAAAAATCAGAATCTTTCCTTCCTTTGTTGTGTACATCTTAGCGAAGTCTGGCTCTCATGCAAGAATTTTGAAAAAGACACTAAAAAAAGACTTGAGTGTTACACAGGACCAAGACTTCTCATATGTCAGTTCCATCTCCAGATCATGTGACCAAAGGGGCATGACTTAGCTGAAGGTTCTGTCAGGTGATATTTGCACTAAGTCTAAGTGGACATAGCAAGGGCAACAAAGGAAGCATATTGCTTCCACTTTGCCCAACTTGTAGTAAGTAGATCAAAAATTACTTTTTACTGGTAAAGGAATTATGGGGAATTCTTTATATATTTATATGATACTTAGCTATTTGTAAATGACTAGGCTATCTAATTAGGCTGGGATATAATTACTAAGCTTCAATCAAAGTAGAATTAAATAACTTGGTTAATTTAAAAAAATGAACTTTTTAATAGCTTAGATGTAAGTTCCTACTATTTTACTGATATAAAAAAAATCAAGTTCAATGTAACAATTTGAAGCATGAAGCATGAAGCATTTCCTGGAGAAATGTAAAAGAAATTTGTGTAGTCAAAGAAGAAATATGAACATGCGAAGAACAGACCTATTCATTATAGGAGAAAATTGGTATTTATTCCATGGAAAGTAGTTATAGATAAGAATAATTTATCAGTGGAAATGAAGACCCGTAGGAAGTAGTGTACCACAATGCCATTGTGGTGTGCAAAACTATACCACTCATGTTAAAATGGAAGAGATGGGAAAGGGCACAGTGGCTCAGTCGTGTGACTGCTAGACAAATGAGCATCTCTGTATGCAGATGCAGTAAGAATACACACTCACGCCCAACCGCCGCAGCAGGTGTGCTGGTAGGAGAGGAAAGAGCATTGGATAACGAAACGTGGCTAGGGCTAGAAATATTGGTTACATCCTGGTTCTGGCTTGTGACGGAGGATTGTCTCCTGAGAGCTCCCTGAAAGGAAGTGCCACTCTTGAAAGTATTGACTACTTCGATCTGTAATGGAGGAAAGAATGAGACAAGTTGCTTGAGGAATGGACATAACTTTGCAACTGACAGGAGCTGCATTTTCTAATAATATTCAGCTGCTTCCCCCAAAAATCATTTCAATCTTCAGAGTCAAAAATAATGAAAACGTCTTTTAAGATTTAGAATACACAGTTTCTATTCAAAAGAGAATCGTGCAATATCACCACTGCTAGGTTGATTTATAATAGCAGATTTGTGATTTAAAAATAATGTGTGGTGGGCACATTTTTCCTGCTGTCCTTGGACTTTGCTGCTCCGTCACATAATGCTATAAATTCAAGCCATTCAGGCACACTGCATCTGCAGACATTAATTATCTTTATATCTACCAGGAGATCAATTTTATTCACTAGGAGGAAAAAATATTAAAACACTTCCAATTTCATATAATAAATTATATACTTTAGGGTAGTTAATGTAATTCTATGAATGTCTATCCCCAAATAGGTTCTTTTTATTTTTCAATTCACAGCGTATTGTTTATAGGATTGCATAATAGTATGTAAAATAGAACAATCTTTCAAATGTGATTCTCTTGTGATATTGGATCTCAGCTTCTATAATCTATGGCTAATAGAGCTGCATATGCTGGTCACTGGGAGCTGAAAACCAACAAAACTGGAACGCACCAGACCAGGGAAGAATATAATAATACATCTGTTGATTTATTAATACCATAATCACTTTCTTGCAGTGAATAGATTAATTTCTTTAAGATAAACTTTTGCAAACGTAACTTTCCATAGATTTTTAACCACAAGAAAAATAAAACCTGGAATTATTTGGATTAAAAAATTAAAAAATGATTCCTATTTCCAATTTCTTAGGTCAGATACAAACATCTTGGTGTTTATAAGAAAATAGTATCTACTCTAGATAAATAAGATAATTCAAAAAATGTAATTTGCGATTTGTATTTTTCATCTGTGGCAGCTGCCTCCCATAAAATCCCAAGGTAAAATCAGCTACAAATTTTGCATTGTCTATGAATTATCATCTGGTTTTGGATCTCTCTTTCTCTTACACATCAATTGTGCAATAAAAGGCATAATACTACTCTTCCTTTCTATAGAGTTATAGGATTATAATTATAAATAATAATAATTGTTTTTAAATTACAATGAATAAAGTCATGGATAGCATTTGTAACAAATGAAACAATTATTTATGAAAGGCAACTAGAGATTCAAGAACTGCAGGTAATACGACTTTTTTTTTTTTTTGCACCTCTCAAAGACATGCTAAAAGTCAGAGACATTTATCACCATGTTTAGACAGGAAATATACAAGAAATGCAATGTAAGTATTAAAATAGGGTGACATCATTAAAAAAAAGCCTTCTACCAAATCCAGAATCAAAACAAATCAACCAGATAAAAAAATCAAAATAATTCCATCTACTTTTCATCTATGTTCTCTCCCAACATTATACATATTGTCCATGCCGGCATTATACAAAGATTAAGACAAAAAGGCAAACAATAATAAAGGTAAAATTGAAATATAGACAAAATAAACCTGCAGATAACTTGAATTTTTCAAATTGAATTTTTAATGGGAAGGAGAACAAAGTAGCCAAGGGAGAAAGATTGGGCAATTCTTTTAAAATTCATATTGGATATATAATCTTGCAAATATGCCTTGTTGCCACAAATACCCAATGTGAGACCCGTTTAATCACGTCTACTCCCTTGCACCAAAGCTCCCTTGCACCACTGTCATCAGTGGTGTCCACAGCAAAATGACAATTCATATGTGATGATGCAGTCATGTAAATGCTACAATTATGTCTTGCATTTATAAGAAGAGGAATTTTCATGATTACATCATCACATACTTGTCACCATTTGCTACCTACGCCCTGGATATCCATGATTTTGTTAAGGATAGATGTACCCTCCCCTTCCCCAAGCATTTACTAGGATGTCAGGGAATCTTCTTTTGAATCTCAGAGAAAGAAATGTTTAAACTGCCATTCAATCTAGGAATCCAGCAAATATTCTCTAACTCTTGAGTGGGAGCAAACCTGGTTCTGTTGCAGATTGCTTCTGACATGAGCAATCTCTAGTATGAATTAAGCCAAGGTTGACTACCCCTGAATTAAGCTAATCTGAACCACTGAGTCATTCTCCAAAATGTTTACCTCTCACAACCCATGAAGAGTTCTTCCTGCAAAATAGTGTTGTATGAACACAGGGTTATATTTTGTAGTAGTGATTTTTAGTTAGACTTACTTAATCAATTTAACAATCCAGCAACTCTATCTTTTTGAAATGAAAATATGTTATTAGCGCTTTTGAAGTTTTAAAGAGAGTACAACAGAATTTTTTCATTACAATAAAAAACTTATGTGTATACAATAAGTAATATAGCATCTAAAATGACTTAAAAGACCTAATCCATTGTAGTTTATATTCTCAATATCTACACTGAGTATTTTTATCCTGATAATAGTTCTTTGTGCTTCATAACCAGATGTTAACACTATGGTTTGTTCAAAAACTTAAGGATCTGCTGACATGAAGAGAACATCTGAAAATTCAGCTACGTGAATGGAACTAAATGTACAATATTTTAGATATTATAAACATGAACTACATTAATCATGATAATCTTGTACAATGTTTTATTCTTGATTAATGACTCGGCTTCAAATTACAATAGAAAAGCTAATTTACACAAAGGAAAATGAGTTTGGCTCAAAAGGACTTTCATCCTTAATATTAAGAAATGCTTACTTACCTAAATAAATTAATATTCTTAAATTAAAAATAAATATATTTTCTGGATTAAACTATTCTAATCCAGGATCATGATATACT
This sequence comes from Protobothrops mucrosquamatus, assembly GCF_001527695.2. Taxonomy (NCBI): domain Eukaryota; kingdom Metazoa; phylum Chordata; class Lepidosauria; order Squamata; family Viperidae; genus Protobothrops; species Protobothrops mucrosquamatus. Next base: position 424,861 of record NW_015386339.1, read on the forward strand.
CTCCAATATGGCAATTTTTTAGAATATGTGTTAAGAAACTGCTATGAATGGAACATGGTGAAACTCCAAATAACTAACAGAACCACAGAGCTGAAAGGGGCCTTAGAAATCTTCTAGTCCAACTCCCTTCCTAAGCAGGAGACCCTATACCAGGGGTAGTCAACCTTGGCTCTTTTATGACTCGTGGACTTGAACTCCCAGAATTCCTGAGCCAGCACTGGGAGTTCAAGTCCACGAGTCATAAAAGAGCCAAGGTTGACTACCCCTGCCCTATACCATTTTGGAAAAATGGCTGTCCAATCTCTTCTTGAAAACCTACAGATTTATATTTTGTTTATGGCTAAAATAACTGCCTGATAGTCTATGAACTATTTACTGATTGGCTCTCCTCTCTCAATTCTGAGGAAATATCCTAGAAAACCCCATAAAAATGGGATTTCCTGAAACTGTGTCCACTTCACAGCTATCAGAACATATTGGCTACAGCACAATGATAAAATTGTGCTGTAGCCAATGTTAAGACAGAAATCTCTATTTACACATATCATATCATAAAACAATTCAACGTCACTTTTAAGCAAGAGAATGATCCTCAACTTCCTCTGAGTGGCTATCCTCTGAACAGACAAGCCCAACTCAGATCTGGGAACAGCTTTATGGCAAGAACAAACATTCTTGAGGGTACACAAGAACAAAATAAAATGAAAAGGAGGAAGAAGGAGACCTCAAGCAAGGAATAACATTAAAGGAGGATATGGCTGAAGGATCTGATCTTCCTTGTTCTACTTGGAGGACCCTGAATAGGTTAAGAGCTGAAGTGCCTAAGTGTAAAAGCAATATGCTCAAGTGGAAGCTTTTAGCAGATAACAACATGCTGTATGAAAGTGGAGAGACACACAGCCCAGCCCATTTGCGGGCATGTCAGCTACTACTAGAAACATCTATTTATAACATGTATTGATAATGACTTGGCAACGCCAAGAAGGTAACTTCATTCTGACAGTTTAAAATTTGATCTAGACATGGAAGAAGAGAAAAAAAAGTCACTTTCAACTGGGCAAATTAAGGCAGATCAAAGAATAACACCTACTATATTAACCCACCGGATTTGCACTTATTCTATGTTGTCATATTCCATTACTGTATTTCTAGGTATGCTTATGAGAAATAGAAATTGAATTGCTATTTTCTTGGAAATATAGTAACTTAATTTCTGTGTTTTAAAAATCTATACAGATCCTACAGGTGAAAAGGATAGGTGAAGAAGGGGAATTGCTTTTTGATACAGCAAAGTCCATTCTCTTCTGTTTTTTGTAAGTTCTATGGAAAAGATGGAATAAAACTGAGATTGAAATTAGAGATTTTTCTCTGTCAATCTCATGTCTTCCTACAGTATGAAGAGAAGCAAAGGAATACATATCCAATTACCTTTCGTCTCTTCAAAATATGTCTATGAAGAAAGTGGAGAGATGCTCTATCTTCTTCATGTTTCCAGAGGCCATAAAACTTTGGATGATGACAATAAGTCTCTACTCATAAAACAGCAAGGTTTCCTAATCACCTCTTGTTAACTCATAACTAATATGAACTAATGTAAACTTAATATATATATATATATATATATATATGTATTTGTTCAGTGTGTACACCAAAAGTATTTTTAAAACTCTTAATTCTTCATTGATTGCAAATTAACACAAAAATAGAAGGGTACAAAGTAGTGAGGAATTATTGTAAGATATATTGCTAAAATTCCTACAGTTATGTATCTACATCTAAGTAAAAAGAGAAGTATGTTGGTTAGCAAGAAAGCATAATTATTGTTTATTTTGGTTTAAACAGTTAAGAAGAGAAGAATTTTCCATGGATCATGAAGATAAAAACATACAAAAGAACTAAAGGCTATTTTTAAATCTATGAGAGGAATTAAGTGGAGAGTTGGTTCTTTGTTGTTTACACTCACCACAACCAGAAAGACATCCTGATAGAAATCTCAACAGACAACAGTCCTCCTACAGCCACCAGGAAGAAAATAACCCACATTTAGAGGAAACTCAAGGTAGATAATAGCTTCTCCCAGGGAATACATTTTGAAAAAAAACCTTTCCTAAAAATTGCTAGTAAATTATTGATTTAATTTAAGTTAGCAGCTTTTTACTGAATTACTAAGTAATGTAGATTTATCTTCCTACGTGTTACTCTCCATCTAATACTAACTTTCCTGTTTTTAATTTCTGATTTCCATAGACAGCAACAAACCGAGTGCACTGGGCTGATGTACATTTTATTTTCTATCAAATATATTTCTTCTTTAAAAAGAAAGTCTCTCACAGTATAAAATGAGGCTGCACTTACTGTAACACAGATTAACATGGTCTGCAGAAATAAATCGTGTTTTGACCTTACAAACATTCATTCCTTCGTGGCATTTTAAGAGTGTGCCTTTTCAAAATGTCTGTTTTTAGTGCTATCTATACTTTCTCTGCAATGACTAAGAGCCCTGTACAGAAACAGAGAAATCAAGGATTTGAATATATTTACTAAAAAGTTTGTTATAATTTTTAATCCACACATTTCTGTTTATTTTTACCCATTCACAGATAATGCTGGTGCAGTGTTTTTCCCTTATGTTTTGTAAAACAATTATATAACAAATCAATGGAACATAAAACCTTAAGCTAACAGAAAGGCAGCATCATAAAAAAATGTTTTCTTAGCCTATGTAGTTTAGGTTTCAATGACCATATACAATAAAAATGTAAACCATTTTAAAATTGATTGAAGACATATTTTTTGAGAGTCTAAAAATATAGGTCACAATCGAAAAATGGAGAATGTGTTATTTGAAAAATCAAAATAGATTGGAGGAACACATTGTTTAGAACTGTAATATAATACTCTGAATTCATGCAAGCCTTAATTACACAGTAATATACATATGTATATAGACCTGTTACAGTAACTTCCAGAAAAATGAAAGCAAAACGAGTAAACAACCTGTTGGCCTGTACTGAACTAATATTCTAACTGAGGATGATCGAATTAAAGTTCAATATACCTGGAGGATTGGGAAAGGTTGATTTAAGGCTGTAGTTTGCATTTGCATTATTATTGCTATTGTCATTGTTCTCCTGGAGAATATTTTTGTCCAACATACCTGAGTTTGGATTCTATTAAGCCCTCTGAACCAGAGGATTTGCCCGCGGCGAAGTTCCCTCTCTGCATGATCAATCTCTTCTACATCTTCACTCATTTCCTCTTCGGGCACTTCTTCTTTTAATGTAAGCCCCCCTGCTTCCTTTAGAAATTTTAACCTACTGGCTGGGATGCTTGCAATGACCTAAAAAAACATTATAATTATGCCAAGAGACAAAGTTTGCAGGGAGAATATGAAAATGTACAGAATACAAAAAATACAAATGATACCTTAGGGGGAAAAATTATACACAGGGACTGATCAGACAAATATTAGCCCAAAAGCTTTAAAGCAGACTTTCCCATCTTAATCCCCTTCAATGAATTAGGAATAGAGGACAATGGATCAGGGTAAGGCTATATTTGAATTAAAAGACTGAGAACCAATAATCCCTTTGGGATAAATGCTTGCAGATGCCCAGTGAAAAAAGGCAGTGGCCATCATTACTATCTTCCACAAAGGTACAGGGGGACTGTCGTTCTCTCTCTTTTTTAAAAAAGAAAAAAGAAATGCTAAATTAAAGAAGAAATCAGGGTCAATGCCAAACAGAGTTGGGTGAGACGTACCTTTGGTACTCATTCTACCCACCTTTCATACTCTCCCTTGTAGACATTGGAGGGTAAAAAGTAAAAGTGAGAGAAAGAGACATGGAATTCTAAGAAAAGCCATTTTGTTGATCACATGGTTGACTTGGAGAATTACCATCTAGGAATCCTTCATTTACTGAATGAACCATGTGTATCTGTGTACTCTACGAATCTCATCCATGATCTGAGCAATACTTCAAATTTAGTCTCAAAAAAAAAAGGATGTGGAAGCATAAATATAGCACTGCTTTAAAGTAGTTGCGTCTTTCCTGAGATTCTATAATGCAGGAAAGAGTGTGTTGGCTTTAAGGTGTCATAGACAATGCTACAGTTGTGTTCCTGCATTCTCTAAAGCACTAGTTTTGGAAACTAAAATACCTAATTCAGCTCTTCTTGCTGGTCCCAAAGATACACGAGATTCTTGTTGCCAGATCTCCCCAAAGTCTCATTAGAGTCTTTACAGAAAGACATGGCAGAATGTTGAACCTCATGCTAATCAAATAGAACATATTTCCTTGAAGTATTAAAACAGTCACATGTGGCAGCCCAGCAAAAATCTTGTCTCCCATGCAGATGTGCTCAGAACTAGACATGAATTTCAAAATAGAAATATGAGCCTTGCAGCTCCTTCAATCATTAACAGAGAAGTGCTTTTCAACATATGCTAGACAACTTATTTGAAATACTTTGCACAGCCTTGATTACTGCTGTAAAATTACCCAGAATGTAAGTAACTGTCCTGAAAAAAACTTCTTATTCCAAGAATATATATATTTAATATAGAAATATATAATTTATTTTCTAATGAATACAAAGAAAATGGTCCTTACCTGCCCCCATACAAGTTCACCTAATCCAATAAATACACACCACATCCATTGGTCAAGTTCCAAAGGAGAACAACTGAAAGGTTTTCCACCAAATTGTACAATTACTATCTACAGAAGGAAAGAACAAAATGAAATATGTATTGACTATCAGAGTCCCAAATCCTGTTCTTGTATTTTCTTCCAAAAAATAAAATTCCTATTTTTATTTTCTGCTTCCTTAAAGAAAATAATACCAGCATGCTTTTGGACCAAAGAAAAGAATAAATGCATTATTGATAAGCTACAGCCTATACTGCATACAGAATTACTCTGCCTGAAACAGATTCTCAAAATCAACAAGAAACAAAGGACAATGAAGGAGACAGACCCTACAACAAACCCAGATTTCTAATTTGCCCCCAATCTACAACAACAGCACCAACACAAATCCCAACAAATACACACATGATTTGAGATGGCTTCACATATTCTTCCTCTAATGTAATACATTTATATTTGCTATCATGTTGTATGCCACCCAGTCACATAATTTGAATTGGGTGGCCTTATATATCTGTATAATAAATAAATGAAGTAAATCAATCAATCAACACAACTCTCCTTCCATTATGAAAAGAAGACATACAGCAGGAATGCTGCAGGAATGCTCAAATGTATATAAAGAACTTTAATAATGACCAAATTAGCAATTGATTTATATGTCTTTAGATTTTTTTAAAAAAGACTATAATATAGGATGAAAGTGTAAAAGGGAGAAAGACTGTACAGTGAAGCATGCAAACAATATCTGGCTCTCTTAGGATTGTCAGATGATTACCTGTACAGCAAATGTACCCAATACAATAGTGCAAAATATAGGGTTTCTAAAGATGCCATCAAAAACATTCCTTTCACCATGGATTTTGCGTGCATTGATTTCATTAAATAGCTGCATCATGACAAAAGTATTGAAGATGATGGTGTAGTGCTCAGAAGGTGGAGAGTGGAGTGGTGCATTTCTGCCACTATCGATCTTGAACATTTTCTCACCTGGTGAAAGCAGAAAATAAACAGAATTTAAAAACATCATTTGAAGTTTCAATTCAGGATATAATTTGTTCCCAGCTCATCACAATGTTTTATTAGGTCATCTAGATCACCATTGCCCCAAAATTATGAAACAAACTATCTGTTCTCCAAGTATGTCATAGTCCATAATTTCCAAGGTGGAAGTTTTTAAAATACAATTTGTCTCAGACAAACAGGACTATTTATCTCTAATTACAATATCCAATCTAGTCACTGAAAACCAAATGTTTGCTTAGGAATTTCAGTAGTGCAACTGAACTTCCTTTTGGGGAAGTTTGGAATAGAGTAAAAATAGAAATGGCACCAGGGCCTCCTAGATGTCTTCTATTCCCACTTCTACCCTTAACTTCCCCAAAGCAAACTAACAAACAACCCCCCACAAGTATAGAACAATCTCCTAGAAAAATCTAGAAGATTCTTCCCCTTCCAGTTATATTATTATATAATGGAAGCTCTGCTGCCCTCTGGAAAAAAAGTGGCTGCCCATCACTGATGGGTTATCTGTTCTTCCTTTACATCTAATGGGAAATTTTCAGTGTATTATGTAACTACAGGCTTTATCCACTCATGAAACATAACACCATCTAATAATATTGAAACTGAATGAAAGTAAATTTGCATAACGCTAAAAATTAGCTGGCATCATACTATTTTTATGTAGTTAATCAGTGGGTATGTTTTATTGTATCAAAAATGATATTTTCAAATGTAAGAGTCTTTCTTATTATGAAAGTAATTATGCTGTAAACCTGAATTTAATGTACCTGGATTTAACAGAATAAGATGCAATGCATGTATTTCTATATATGCATTAAATCTCACTTACCATTTTAAGCAAGGGTGAAATAATTAGAATTGCATTTACCATTTTAGGCATTTGAAAAACCACATTCAGATTTAAATTCTGTGCCTGGGCCACAATTTCCTTTCTCCCAATCCCCTATCTCATTTGTTTGTTAAAGCAAGGTTTTACTGTATTTGAATCTGGTGAATTGATAAAATCAGGATGCTAAAAATACCACTGACAAAAGTTTCTCTAAAGAAAGTTGGATAGTGTTGTAAATCATATAACAATGTATTTTGTAATAAGATAAGTAATACTACATAGATTTTAATTAACTAGAAGACAAATTCATCTAGAATTGTAATTGAAAATTCTATTATAACTTTTTGTTATTCCTTCTAAAATAATTTAGAATTGAAGTAGAATAATTACATTCAGATCACAGTACTGAGATGGAAAAAATGAAATATAAATACATTTCTCCAGGATGCATCCAGGATGCATGTTTATTAAGTTTCAACAGAAACTCGTGTAGAATTTATAGAAAAGGGTTCTATCAGGGTTGAACTGTGGAGTCCTTGGTGCTCTCTGAGCTTGGTGATTTTCTTGCAGATGTTTCGTTAGCAAATTAGATAACATTAACAGTGCTAAAAGGAAATGGGGTTTGCTCAATCATTTAGAAATGATACCATAAAACAAGAAGTACCCGAAATGTCATTCTGCTCAATAAATCAGTAGAAATTCATTTAAAAAAGAAAGTATCTGGAAGCCTAGTCCAATAACAAGATAGGGCAAAAAAGAAAGAAAATAAATTGATAAGGAGAAAGAAGAGAAGAGAAGAGAAGAGAAGAGAAGAGAAGAGAAGAGAAGAGAAGAGAAGAGAAGAGAAGAGAAGAGAAGAGAAGAGAAGAGAAGAGAAGAGAAGAGAAGAGAAGCCTCAAAATATTTTAAATCAATCAAAACATTCAACTAGTTAAATGCTTTGCTAGATGAAAGGACTATTAAACAGTGAAATTGCCAAGACACAAAATAAGCATTGTGTAAAATGGTGGGCAGATTTCAATAGCATATCTGAATACATGGAAAAGATTTGACTCCACAATTTGATAATACGTACTACCAGTTGTTGTTATTTTTACGAGGTCTTTCACTGGACAGCTAGTTCTTGACTTACAACAGTTTGTTTAGTGACCGTTCAAAGTTACAATAGAGCTGAAAAATATGACTTATAATGGTTTTCCCACATCCCCATGGTCACATGATTAAAATTTGGATGCATGGCAACTGGTTCATATTTATGATGGTGGCAGTGTTCCAGGTGACCTTCTGACAGGCAAAGTCAATGGGGAAGCCAAAGTCACTTAACAACTGTGTTACTAACTTAACCTGCAATGATTCACTTAACAACTGTGGCAAGAAAAGTGGTAAAATGGGGCAAAACCCACTTAACAAAGGTCTCACTTCACAACATAAATTTTGGGCTCAGTTGTAGTCATGGGCTGAGGACTACCTGAACTACCAGTTGTTTTCTTTCACAAGCTCTTCATCTTTGTTGAGCCAATACATTAATTAATAAAACAAATAAGAAATAGAATTAAAAACTGCACTGAAACAATAAAATTTTATGCACTCATCAAATCACAGAGATGCTCAATGAAATGAAAAGAAGGACTGTGATGGCTTTAACTTCTTCAACTTCCAACATGGTTAATATAGCTGCTGAGAAGGGAAAAAAATCTGTTTTAGGCTTTTCTATTTTTTTTTAAATAAGAGGCTCATTTTTTTCTCATTTGTATTATCATTTTGCAATGGTTGGATAAAGAACTATGAGTGTAAATGAAATGTGTAGTTGCCTTTGGTATAGAAGGTTCCAAACCACACCCCCTGATTGTTTTTATAATTTTGTTTGCAACTGAGGTGATAACATTGCAGTTGGATGAGTCAACAGAAATATATATGTCAAATTTTCAAGACACGGACCGGGTCTGTCAGTAAAATGAGGTGGGGCGGGTAGTAGGAAATTATGATTCTCCATTTTAAACACATAAAGATAAGGCAGAAACATAAAGCATTAAATTCACTAGAATTCTAGACCTTGTTTCATCATCCCGTAACATGAAAGGTTAGAAGATCAGGTGTTAAGAGTTAAGATAATTGTCAGGTTCTGTCTTAAAACCCAAGAAGAAACTGTGTTTGAGTTGACCTGTGACTTGATCACAAGGATGACATGGAACTGAGATCAGACTTGTTCATCACTGAAATATATCCTCCCCTGCCATGGCAACCAAGATTATGTTTCTTTTCTGTTTCCTGTCATTGCCACTGAGCTGCCCTTTGCAGTAAAGGTTAGGATTAGAGCTTTGGGAGAACCGAGGCCTATCTGCTCTGCCTAGCTTTCTAAAGCCAACTCTTCTCTGCATGTATTTTTAGCTGCTATTGTCCTATATTTTCTTGACTCTTCAGCTTTTTATATTTTTTGGCACAAAAGGAAAACAAAAACAAAACTTACACATGTTACTGTATAAAATAAATACATGATTAGATTTAGCTTGGGTCCAGAATGTTTCCAAACAGAAAAAAATATTAATCCAATTTGTACAGTACTGTCAACATTTTGAACTTCTCCCACTATATCCAAAAAATCATTAATTAATAAACTCATTTTCAGACTGAAGAAGGAAGAAAATTCAATCATCAATCACTATAATTTATTTAGGAGAGAGGTATTTTAATGATATAAGGTGCACCGAGTTACCTTAGTTGGGTGATGATATGTGTTTAATATACAAATAAATACATCTGAAAATTCATTTCTTCTACTGCAGCTTTTAAATACCAGAAAAACCAAAGAGATCATTGTCAATTTCAGAAAAGGCAAGCACAGCCACACTTCTCTGTGCATTAATGATGCACCTGTGCATTAATGATTCACACATTTTTAATGTATGCCGTTGTGCCCACAGTAAAAAAAATGACAATAAAGGTTATCTTATCTTATCTTACCTTACCTTATCTTATCTTAATCTGTTTGATTAATCTTTGTGTAAACCTATTTCCAACAGAGAGGCTTATATGCCATAGTATAATACATAATATCAGTTGCCATTGTTGTATATACAAAATATCATTTTATGTATCTATGGAGATTCTCAGTCATCCAGGTCATGGTTGTCCCAAAGGTGCTTTTCTGAAAGGCAACTGGACTTGGTTTTTCCTTGAAGATACTTCGCTTCTCATCCAAGAAACTTCTTCCGTTCTGACTGAATGGTGGAGGATGGAAGGATTTATATACCAGATGACTGCAAGGAATATAAATCCTTCCATCCTCCACTATTCAGTCAGAACTAAAGAAGCTTCTTGGATAAGAAGCGAAACACGTTCAAGAAAAAATATAGCCCAGTTATCATTTTATGTATACATTAAACTGTATTTGCATCATTTGCATGAAGTTGAGCTTCAACAATCTGTGTCCTCATTTTACCGACCTCGGAAGGATTGAAGGCTGAGCCAATCATAAGCTAGTCAGAATTGAACTGCTAGCAGTCAGCAGAGTTATCCTGCAATATTGAATTTCTAATCACTGCGTCACCACAGCTCTTCATAGCATAAGTGATCTCCACATCCAAGGTCAAGAAGCAAGTGGCAGGAAGTCATTTACCCCATTAGACTGAGAGGGGGAAAATGCACATTTAAACCCCAAACTGTTGCATGGAAAAGACTGGATTGCTAGATTCTGCAGTACTTCATCTGCTTCATTACTAAGGTTTAATGTGTCTGCAACCAGCACCTTATTTTTCTGGGTGCTGTCATTGATTCTTTCCCTGCTATCTTTAACTGCTAGCTGAGTTTCCAGAGAGCTATTTATTACTCTGTACCAGTGAAGCTCTGACAATATGTGAAAGGAAAAGAAGACCCCGATGCAATCAATGGAAGTTGTAGGTGATCTCCACTTCATGTAATAAAGCCCTATTGAAACTTCAACTTGTTTTAAAATGTTGGAGACCAAAGAGTGTATAAATCTCCGGATTTCCTGAAGTCATTATTTGAATTATGTATTCTGAACAAGTTCAATGTTATGTGAAATCCCATGTTGTGTATCATTTGCAGATTCAGAAATCAAGTAGTTCATTGTCTGTAGCTTGAAAAAGTAACAATAAATGACCTTTGAGCTTACCAACAAAAAGGAGGGTAAAAATTAGAATGAGTTGATACACAGCGTGGCCCAGAATATTTTTCATCATGGTACGAGAAATAAGGGCTTTGTTTCTACCATATGGTTTTCTTAGCAGAAGAGATTCTGTGGGAGGTTCCGTAGCCAGAGCAAGAGAAGCAAAAGTGTCCATAATCAAATTGACCCATAGCATCTGTACGGCTTTCAGAGGAGAATCCTGAAGACAAAAAGAAAAAAAAGAAAAAAGATAGAAAGCATTATATCAACATCATTATTATATATAGTCCTTTCAACATTTCTCTAGAGCTTGTCTTAGTATAATACACTTTGCCATTCTAATTTCTATGTGTCTTCACAACAAAAAGACTTAAATGAGAAAGTTCTATTAATGTGCATTAATCTGATCTATCTTACTTAAAGCCATCCTTTCATCATTCTACCTAAATCTCATTGTCCTTGAGAATGTGTGGATTTGATGATGGTGGCCTTAACACAGTCAAACCTACCCATGAGAACATCACTGGGAAATAATAGGAAGCACAGAAATAGGACAGACAAAAAGAGCAGTCTTAGTTTAGAAAATAATGGAATACCAAAATAAGTAAGTAAATCCTATTGTCTAGAAAGTAGGCAATTTCAAATATTTTAGGTTTCGACCAGAGTGGCTAGTTGTGTAGGATTGTGGAAGATATCATCCAAAATATTAGAAAGCATCAGGTTAGAAAGCACCTACCCATTTCTGAAATACTCAATGTTTTATGCTTTATTAGCTACAGTATTCATTTTCAATCCTGCATAAACAACCACTAGAAGGAGCTATCTGCTCACTAAAACTAGCAGGAACAACCTTGGCATCTCTAAACAGAACATTTAATAAACAACCACAAACTAATTAATATCTCAAGAGAGAAAGTAAATTACTATTAAATGTGTTTTATTAAATTGTGGCTTCAGTAATGACCTCTTCTCAGCATCTTCCATTGCTACAAACTATAACGACTTATGGGATAGACTGATATGATAGACCAGTCAGAAATGAAATAGAATTTATTTTTTATTAAACGAAATAATTAAGCAGTTCAAATTGATTCAAATCAAACTTTATCATAACATGCGTCTTAATTCTAAACAAAGTAAAACTCCTTTTGACAGTGCAAATTATTCCAAACTCAATCTCTTCATTCACTATAATTGAGTAATAAGTGACTTGAGCAAAATTCTACAAATCTGCTCAGAATTCACCACTCAGTTGAATTTGTCTAAATATTACAGAACTGTTACTTGAATTCTCACTTAACAATATTCCCATTTTTCACTATTGTTAAGTATACATGAAACATCCAAAACAACACACAGCTTATTATAGTTGTGCTAGCCACCTTCTCAAGATATAGAATTAGTCCTATTATGCTGGCATTTTTGCTGTAAAAATAATCCGGCTTTAAAGCATAGAATGCTTTTGTAGTTGTTCCAATGTGAACAACTACATCTCTGCATTTTTAAGCGGTAAGACCAGGCTGAGCATTGCAATGACAACTTGCTTTGCTTATCCAAAGTAAATTTACCGTAAATAACTGGATTAACCCAAAACAAATCTACCAACTGGCATATCCATGTGTTATATATATAAGCAGTTTTCCATTCATTCAACAGTTTTTATAAATTTCACTTTTCATCCAAATGTGATCTATAGATTCACCAATCATCCAAAAAATATTGGGAAGCCATATGAGGAAGGGAAAAATGGGAACTATCTCTCCTAATTACCTATTTTCTTGTGATTTTATGCACCTTAAGGTAAATAGGCACATATATAATATTCTTGCAGGTATTTTGGACTACTACTCCCAAGATGTACAACCCAGTAACTATGGAAGAAATCAAGTTGTTTCCTTGAGAAAAAAGCTAGGATTTATGAAAAAGATTACAGTATGGACTGCACCAATCAAGCATGCTCAGAAGTTAGAATATAATTTGTAGCACCTTTGCTGCTGCTTCTCTTCTGAAAGCAGGAAGATAAATTTCACTGAGCAATGTGACCTTGTGTGTGAATGGTGAATATTTTGAATTGAAGTTATCAAGTTAGAATTCCAAACAGTTAAAAAATATTTCTGGAAGTATTCAATTTTAAATGCTGATCTCACCCCATATGCAAAATCCAAAAGAACCACAGAAGTATGTAATGAAAAGCAAATTTCTGACTTTGATCCATCCTCTAAATTGCACATGTGCAATTGTCAGCTGTTGCTTTGGATAGCACAGCATTCTCACTATTCCACAGTACCAATCACTGCATGTTGCTAAGGTGACTCTAATAATTGTCTACTATTCTGCACAGTTCAGTCAAACATAAAAGCTCATTCTGTACCACTATCATGGCATTGAACACACATTAGTTTTTGGTACTTGGTGTAATGAAATTTCTACTGAAGTCTACAATCTTAAAGTTGCCAAAGCTGGACGTCCCTGGTCTAGATTCTTAGAAAGGAATGAGTAAGAGAGACATTTATCAGCCTCCTGATTGGTGGAAAGAATTATTCCCATATATATAGGGAAATATATACAGGGAAAGATGAATGAAGGCTCTGCTGAGCTTTATTGTGATTTATGCAATTGTTTTCTGATGTGTTCATTCAATATATTTTAATCCTCCCAGCAATAACATCCTTTTACATACGAACTAAAGCCATGGAAAAATAGATGAAGTCCAAGCTTCTTAAATCATTAAAATATACAATGACTGGATAATTAAAATGTGGTTCGTTGGGTTTTGGCTTAGCATATTGTGCAAACCTAGCAGTAAACAAGACAGAAATCTATTCTGAGTGAGTCAAAGAAGTACATTCTTTTCTCTAAAGTATTCCTCTCTTGGTTTTTATTTGCTTATTTGTGTTGCATAGTGTAACCAAATATTACTTATTGTAAATGTTGACCTGGCTTTTCCCACCCCTGCATGTTTTTAATTGTAGTGCTTCCTCTGAGGTTTTGTTACTCAGAGGGACTAATACCCCTGAAGAAATCAATAGTTACAACCTTTGAACACCTTGAAAAATTTAGCAGAGTAACTTGGGAGGAGTTTCAATGTTGCAGCTTCCAAAAGAGACTGCCTCAGGTTTCACTTGGCCATATCATGATGACAAGGTAAACTTATTCTTTACAGTACACCTAATGACTTATTCATAATTTGCTCCGTGAGGCTGAATTTTCCTGTTGCACCAGAGTGAACAATATGTGCTTTGTGAATAACTGCACTACGTTTTCAAAGGTATATTTTGTTACAAGCTTCTATAGACAATGCACTGTGTATATACATACACAGGGACACATACAAACTGTTCACCGCCCTGAGTCCCGCAAGGGAGATAGGGCGGTATATAAATTTAATAAATAAAATAAATAAATAAAATAAAACACACACACCCTGAGAAAGAGAGAGAGAGAGAGAGAGAGAGTGACTCTTCTCTGCTCCACAAATTTTGAAAATCATGATACCATATTTCACATGTTTACAACTGGCATATGTAAAAAAAGTCTTTGTGTGTATGTATCTGTCAGAAGAAAATATTGATTAAAACAAATTTTCTATAAAATACAGCATGGGAAGGCTGACAACATGAAGATGGAACGCAGAGAGCTGCAATGGCATTAGAAAAGGAAAAGAAAGAGAAGACAGTCGGGGGGGAGGATCCAACTGGATGAAGGTGAGGCAAGGGAAAGAGATAACAAGTTAGGGGAAGAAGACAAGGGAAAGAAAAAGTGAGAAAGAGTGGACCTTGAGTTGATATTGGGTTGCATAGTCTGGATCCAATAATGGCACGTCTCTCTTTAGTTTACTCTCAGCCTTACCTGGGTAATGCAAGCGCCAGTGAAAGCCACGATCACAGCCACCACATTTACGGTAAGCTGGAACTGCAGGAACTTAGAGATACTGTCATAAACATTACGGCCCCACATTACAGCTTTCACTATACTACTGAAGTTATCATCTGTGAGGATAATATCAGAAGCTTCCTTTGCCACATCTGTTCCTGCAATACCCTGAAAAATGAAGAGACACCAACAGTAATTCACTAGAAGGAGTAATACAAAATTGGTTTGGATGAGTACCCAAATAGGGTCATAAAAAAGGAAGTTTTTTTCAGAAAACTTTATCCTTAAATATCTGTTGATGAATAAAATAGTGATCAGATCCAAAAAGAGTGTGAAAGTAATTTCTTGGACTAGCTCACTTCAATAGACTTTGTACAGCAGATGGCAAGCATACTGGAATCTGTTTGTGATCTGGCATATTGCTCAGAGCTGAAGTTTTAGCTATTACCCAACTGCTCTTCCAGTGGACATATTTTAGAAAACCATTTAGAAAATCCAAGTAATGCCAAAATATAATATGAACTAATATTATTAAAATATATTGCAGCATAATAGCAGATTGAAAGAATCATTGAGAAAACTTTTTCATCATTAAAAGAAACTTTGGGGGAATATTTAACCCAAATTCCAAATGCAATGCATTCACCCACAGTAATAGATCAAATCGAAACCAGAAACAAACTGAAATATACCATTGCAAAGCCAACATCAGCTTTTTTAAGAGCTGGTCCATCATTAGTTCCATCGCCAGTCACTGCTACAACCTGCCTCTGCTCCACTTGCGTGCTGTCAATGATACCTGCAAAATATGCCAATGCATTCTTAAGTAATCATTTAAATATGTCATGCATATATGTATGTTAGAAATCTGCCCCAACTCCAGAGGTTCTGAGCAACATGCGACATTAAGAGCAACAGACATTTTTTAAAAATGAACAAAAAATGTATGCCTCAGAAGAAAACATGCAAGTACCATAAAACATCTTAAAAGGCTCTTACTGCCATCCTAATCCAAGTCTTGGGGAATAAATCAAGCTTTCAAAGACTTTTCAAAGATAGTCAAGGTGTATCAGACAGATCTCTATGAAGATGATATTCCAGCAGACAGGCAAAATAGAGAAGGGCTTCTTTTAGGGTTTTGGCAGGTGACACCATTTGATCATCAGTTTGATTGACTGGAGGGTGTCTACCCTATCAACTGAACCGAGCAAGCAGAAATAGCTGGTCCCCAGACTTTCAGAAATTTCTTGACAGTGAGAACAATTAACCAGTGGAACAACTTGCCTTCAGAAGTTGTGGGTGCTCACTGGAGGCTTTTAAAAACAGATTGGACAGCCATTTATCCAGAATGATATAGGGTCTCCTATTTGTGCAGAGGGTTGGACTAGAAAGACCTCCAAGGTCCCTTCCAACTCTATTATTCTGTTAAGTGCTTTATGGGTGGTAAGTCTTTCTCCTTTTTACACATCTCTCATATACAGTGCACATAAAAAAAGGGTTTGATCACATGACATCTTGAGGATCACAAGAACATCTATCTAACCTATTACCTATAACTAAGGTATAGTACCCAGATTTATCTTATTACTTATGGATCAAGTCTTCCAATTTTATATTCACATTACTCAGAGTGTCCCAGGCATTGCTAAAATTTGATTAATTTTATTTGTGGGCACGAAAATGTCCCCACAATCAATTGTCCTAGACTCCACCTAGAGATGAGGAATATTAAGAAAACAGCCATAGCCAAGAAAATTAGCAGAGATGAAATTTGAAATGCATGCTACAGACAGAATCCCCAATTTCAATCAAATTAGAAACTTTTCTACCAATCCACCAACAAAAAAATTGTAATGAACTAATCAATAGCTGCAAAGAAAAAGAAGTACAGTTCTGAGCGCAGGTATGCGACAATACAAAGACAATACAGTGCAGCTTGGATGAAGAAGATAAAAAGGGGGGGGGAGTTGAAAGAACTTATAATAACAGCAGAAATGGTGGAGAAAAGAGTAAGGAAGATCAAGAATTGGTCAGCATCAATGAAGATAACTGCATTGTTCTGGTTGAAACATCTGACTAGCCTACACTTACTTATTGCCAAACTGTCTAACAACAGTTTCTGCTGCAAAGAGTGAAACTGAGGATAGGTTAACATCTGAGAAACTACTGATAATAAAAGATCTAACAAAAAGATACACCAGGCAACTACAGGCCAATTATCTGCTTAGCAACAAATTTAAAAGTGAAGCTGATGCAGGCCCACTGCAGCTACTTGAAAATAAGCTGTTTCATCTGAGCAGAAAGAAAACTGCTCATACAGCCGAGGGACAAAAGATCAGCTCCTAATTGACAAGATTACTTTGGAAAATTGTAAGATAAGGAAAATCAACTTGAACATAGTTTGGATTGATTATAAGAAGGCATTTAACTCCCTGCCACATGATTGGATAATCAAATGCCTAGAACTAACAGGAATCAGTAGAAAAATCAGAACTTTTGTGCAAAGATCAATGCACAATGGAAGGCACAGTTGCTGGTGAATGGTGATTGACTGGGAGAATTTAACATCAGGAGAGGAATCTTTAAGGAGATTCACTATCACCACTACTGTTTGTCATTGCATCTGTCAACAATACTGAACAAGTAGACCAGGTTATACTCACATCCTGTAAATGGATGATCAGAAGCTGAATGGGAAAGTACCATGTGAAATAGAATCACTGTTTTCAGCGCTGTCTATATATACAGTCAAGATATTGCAATGGAGTTTGGACAGGACAAATGTGCCATCCTTACCTTCAGGAGGGGATAGCATGTAGACTTATATACTGCTTCATCATAAGCCCTCTCTAAGCAGTTTACAGAGACAAAATCTGGGTCAGATAAGTAGTAAAAACATCAAGAGTTTTGATGAAGAAGATCACCACAAATATCTAGGCAATCTTCAGGCTAACAACATCAAGCACATTGAAGTCAAGAAGTTAGTAGTGAATACATCAGAAGAGTGAAGATCTTAAAGTCCAAATTCAGTGACAGTAATATCATCAAGGCAATGAACACCTGGGAAATTCCAATCATTATATATACATACATATACATATACATATACATATACATATACATATACATATACATATACATATACATATACATATACATATACATATACATATACATATACATATACATACATACATACATACATATATATATATATATTGTCAAAAGTAAATGTCTCAAATAATTCTGTGTAACTTTAAATGAACTTCATTTAAAAAAAGCTAAAGATGTTCCCAAACCAAAAGCACTCTTCTTCCATTACAGGCATTATTCTTCTCTTTTCCTGCCGGCTCTGCTGTTTGCTGAGTGCTTTCACCACTGTTTTAAACTGAAGTTATATAAGACATTCAGGTTTTATGCTGTAATCTTATGCTCTGCAACCCATCTCATTTAGATTCATTTTTACCCTCCGTCAACCCTGCTAACTGCATTTCCTCCACAAAAGAGTTCATTTTTGTCCTATTCTATATTAAGGGGATGAGTAATTGGAAAGGGTTGCATCTTTTAATGCAGACTGTGGGATGAATTTGAGAGCCTAATTCTGCAAGATGCTAACAGCATAAAGATTTTAGCAGGATTTCTGACATCAAATAAAGCAAATGTTAGATTGAAAGTTGCAATTGTACAGCCATGTGGCTTTGTATGCATTATTTTAGAAAGGATATTTTGACCCTTCTTTATTTTGTTTCTGACTCATCGTATTGTATGTTATTATTGTTACATTGTTAGCCTCCCAAAGTCTTTTATAGTTGGACAATGAAGTGAGAAGGCAACATGCTCCACTTCTTATGATCAGTACCAAAGGCATAATTATTATTAAACTGGAGAGCAGCAACAGTATATGTTGTAAAGACTAGCATAAATAATAAAATGGCCAACTCCTAGGGTGGAAGATAGCAAAAATGATTTGGCTCTGAAGTGACATGGGAAAACAATGCAAAAAGATATACAAATGCAAAGGCTGTTGAATTCTTTTACCTCAAAATATGGGCATTTCATAAAGGATAGTCTAATTTTGGACATCTGGATTTTGCTGGCAACTATTGCTCTTGGTTTTATATTTAAAAAATATAGCATGCATTAAGAAAGATGTGTGAAAATATGTTTGAAGTAAGTATAATTTAATTTAATTTATTCAATTTAGGGGCTGCCCAACTCTAAAAGACTTTGGGAAGCTAATAATGGAACAACAATAATATACAATATGATAAGTCAGAAACAAAATAAATGAAGAAGTAAAAAAGAACAAAAAAACAAGATGGCAGTCCAGCAAACATACACAGAACATATCTCTCAGGGGCTCCATCCACCCTAGCCCAGGGATCTGAGGGAACAACCAGGAACCTAATGCTTTCCAGAATATCATCAGGTTGAGAGTTAGTGGATTATAGAACTTCATTCTAGAAGGCAAGTGCCACAATAAACACTCTTCTTGGGTGTCAAAAGATGGGACCCAGAGCACTCTAGACTTGGCAGGCTGCCCACTGAGTCAGATACCATGGGAGATAGGCAGTCTCCCAAACAGGCCCAAGCCATGTAAAGCTTCATAGGTTTGGGACCAGTGTCCCAAATGTGCTTTTTCACAAGGCAACTGGGCTTTCTTGTTTTTATTTGAAGACATTTCACTTCTCATCCAAGAAGATTCTTCAGCTCTGACTTGGATGAGAAGCGAAACGTCTTCAAAGAAAAACAACAAAGTACAGTTGCCTCGTGAAAAAGCACCTTTGGGATAACTATGACCTGGATGACTGAGAATCTCCATAGATGTTATAACCAGTGCCTTGAATCATGCCTGGAACAAAATGGCCACCATTGCAGTTCATGAAGAAAGGTTCACATACGCATACTAAGGCACACCCATTACTACCCATGCCACTGGATTGTGGAACAGTTGCTTCCAATAGCCCCATATACAACACATGCAATAGTCAAACTGTGAAATGATTAGAATATGAGTATCTATCTGAAGGCTTCTCAGTCTAGGAAAGGGTGGAACTAGTAAACAAGAGGAAGCTGTGCAAGGACCTTCTTAGCCAGAGCCACAACTTGTGCATCACCCTTGAAAGGAGAAGTGCATTTCCATCTAAGCTGAAGCTGAAATATCCCCAGCTCCAGCCCTAATATCTGCAGCCACCTGGTTTTGGTAGGATTGGACTCAAGACAGTTCATCCCCACTCAAGTCCACACAACCTACAGACATTGGACCAAAACTTCAATAGCCTGGAGTCTAAATACAGAATAGATAACAACAGCATACGGAACCCCAAACCAGTGATAACATGCATAGTGATTCATGTAGATATTAAATAGGAGGGGGAAAGCATGGCACTCTTCACAAAGAAGAAGCATATGGATTGATCTCTCCCTCTTTATAATGATTGGAACCAGCCCTGAAGGAAGACA
>NW_015386339.1:445013-456905 GCF_001527695.2 Protobothrops mucrosquamatus
CCAAAACTTCAATAGCCTGGAGTCTAAATACAGAATAGATAACAACAGCATACGGAACCCCAAACCAGTGATAACATGCATAGTGATTCATGTAGATATTAAATAGGAGGGGGAAAGCATGGCACTCTTCACAAAGAAGAAGCATATGGATTGATCTCTCCCTCTTTATAATGATTGGAACCAGCCCTGAAGGAAGACAACTGTAAAACAGTGCTGCCAATCTCCAACATTCAGAACTGGTCCAAAGGATACCTTGATCAACCAAATCAAAAGTCACTCAGAGATCAAGGAGCATAAGAATAACCTCTCATCCCAACACCATCACTGTTCATTAATAAACATGACCAAGGTTGTTGCCGTACTGAATATTGGACTGAAATGTGACTGAAATAATCTGTTTCTTCCAGGATTCTCTGTAGCTGCAATCCAATAGTTGTCTAAAATCGTTGGATCCAAGGATGGTTCTTGAAAACGGGACATACTACTACCGGCATCCCAGCTTTCTTTTTTAAAAAAAAAATTGGAATAAGGAAATGTCCATTTTAAAAATGGAATAGTTTGGTAGAAAAACTATATTGCAGTATACAAGGAAAAAGCATAGAAAAATATAATATTTGTGAGAGGGCAGTTATAGATTTTAATGGAAAATATGATTCCCTGAAAAATTATCCAAACACTACAGAACACCTGCAGCACTGACATGGACCACATTCTTGTATTATGGTTTTGTTTTTGTTTTTTTGTAATTTGCCATTCTGTGTAAATAAATTTTATCATCAAAAACTTGTTACATCTAATTTCTTGGGACTATGTGGATTATGACTACGTTCAGGAAATTGTGTCAAGCAAGCAAACTGTTTAAGTTTCTACAAAAGTCATCATAGAATAATAAATATATAAAGATACATCCAAAGTGCAGACTTACCTTTTACCAAGGTATGTTTATCTGTGGGTGATGAACGAGCAAGGACACGAAGTTTTGGCCATATCTTATCAATGCGTTCCTGCTCTATCTGAAAATAGTAAAAAGGGTAACAAAAAGAATCCATTTGTCAGTCTTCAATGCAGTTTAGTGCCATTTTTAAAAAATATCACTTTTAAGGATGAAAAGAAATATTCCAATCCTCAATCAAATTAATATTATTGTCTGAATAATATTGTTATACTATTTTTTAATATTGTGTTGCTTTCAACAACTTGTTCTAAATATTCCTGATGAATACCAGATTATTTTTGTGTAGTTTCTTTATCAGTTTTTTTTATAAATGAAATAGGAATTTTCTAAATTCACAAAAACACTTGTGATTAAATGTAGAATAGATTCTTAAAAAATAATCCTCATTTTAAGGCTGCAAATTTCTACAATTAAAAGTAAGCATCACTTTATAAGTGGGATAAGTCCTATAATCAAAAAATTTATGGAGGGAGGGAGGAACGGAAGAGCGGGAGGGCAGAAGGCTGACCTGTATTGTGAACATTTTATAGTTATGATATATAAAAAGAATATTAATAAAAATGCTTTTCAGTTTGAATGTACACAAAAAGAATAACTGGAATTTGCAATTTTTTTGTGCTATTTCATTCTTCCTGGTGGTAAACTGTGGATTAAATAATCTCCAATAAGAGAGAATAGCTCAGGGTTGAACTGTGAAGTCCTTAGTACTCTCTGAACTTGGTTGTTTGCCTGCAGACGTTTAATTACCCAACTAGATAGCATCATCAGTATAAAGTACCTAGCTGAGTTTGCATTAATGGTATTACCTAGTTGTGTAATAAAACATTTGCAAGCAAAAAACAAAAACAAAACCCAAGCTCAAAGAGCAACTTCACATTACATAATCTCTTTAAAAAGGATTGCAAATTATGCTTCAATCCTGCTATTGAGGCATAGTGATTCAGATGTTGTTTCTATGGAAGTGCAAGTTACTTATTAAAAGGAACACGGAACAGATAAAACAGGAGTGGAGCTTTTTGAAACAGTACCACATTTTGATGCACAAATGAGCAGCAAGGAAAATTGAAATGTATGCATGGGTTTGAATTACTCTTGACAATTTCTATCAGCATTTAATATTACAGTATTGCCATTTTTGGATTACTGTATATCTGTTGCACAGAAAACTAAAAAAGCAAAAACAAATGGAGGGCAGCACATTAAAAATGAACAATTGCTTTATCTTTCCAGGTCTTTAACAATTGGGCAGAATATATTATATCTCTCTGCACACGACTTACATCTCCCTTCTCATTCCGAATCCTTCGATTAAAATCCTTTCCTTCAATACAGAGGAAATCTTCACCAGGGTGAATAATTCCACATTTTATGGCAATGGCACGAGCTGTATTGATGTTATCTCCCGTAACCATGCGGACTGTAATTCCAGCTCGCTGGCACTTTCTTATGGCTTCTGGGACCTAATCAAACAGTGAGATAGAATGGAAGATGGAACAGAAAAGCAGTATATAGCATAATAAAAACTCATCAGAACCGTATTTTGGAATGAAATATTTTCAAATATTAAAAATTGCATCATTACTAAAATAAAACAAGAGAGACATCATGGGCCTTTGGAGTTGTAAGAATATACAGTCCCTAAGAATATGACAAAGAGATATTCTGAACAGTTTGCAAAATGCCATGTACTCTAATTATCAGTTTATAGACTTTTTCCCCCCTATGTCCTTAGAAACAATCTGATTGCTAGTAAGGAATGGATATTTTACTTTTGAAAGGAGATGAAAATCCTAATAAGAGCCTGCTCATAATTCAACATAGAATTTTAAAAGAATTTAACTTGAAAATAAAATACGAGAAGCATAAGAAATCTTAATGCTAAAATGAAGATGTGTGTTAAGTAAGCAAATATCAACACAGTGGCACAAATTCGTTCTGCTATTTCTTTAACACAAAATAATAATATGCTCCAATCGGTTTACCTGAAAAGCACATACCATTTGTGGAAGTGGAAACGAACTGCTAGTGAAGGATCACATTTCTCACAAACCACAACTGTGCACTGCCATGGTGATAAGCTTGTTTGAATCAACTAGTAGGATGTTAACATTTGTACAGAGCAGGAGTGGTCTGCTCTTGATCTCCAAGGTCTAAGTTTCTTTTCTTTTTCTTTTTCTTCCACCCCCTCCCTTTTATTATGTGTTATAATGTTGTTTCCATATACTAATGTTTCTATAAAATGTTTAAAAATGATTAACAATCTACAGTTTAATGTAGCAATATTACAGGCATAAAATTATTTAGCTTTTTCATCCAAGTTGAATGTAACACTGAAGAACCACTACAACCCACAGCAAAATAAGTGTTTCGTATTTTCAAGAGATTAAGGGATGCAGTGGGCATAGCAAGGAGGAAAGAGCTAGGATTATGGGATTTTTTTAATATAGCATTAATCTCATGTAAGGTTCACATTACAGTTTTTGCATATTCCTTGCTTTATAATAGTTAAAAAAATAATTACCATGCTGTGGTGAATACAAATAAAGTCTCCTCAAGTCAAGAAGATCTGGCAATTTGTTAAGAACACTATGGAATGGGTTTTCTTGGTTTTCCTCTAGAATAGGGGTCCCTAACCCTCGGTCCATGGACCAGTACTGGGCCGCGCCATGCCAGCAACCAGGCCGCACAAACAAGCAAAGCCCCATCCACGAGATGCAGGTAGCACACAAAACCATGCATCCTTCGGTCCGTGGAAAAACCTCTCTCCACGGAACCAGTCCCTGGTGTCCAAAGGGTTGGAGATCTCTGCTCTAGGATGTTGTTGTTGTTGTTTTTGGTTTGGGTTTGGTATTATCTGGTGGCTTGCCAGATAGGCCTTCTTAGCTTTCTGACACTGAGCAAGATCATGAGAGGTAGTGAGAGGAGCCACAAAAAAACGTAGCTCAGAGAGCATCTGAGGCCCAGGAACAACTCCCCATCTCTATCTCAACAAGTCCAACAGAGAAATAAGGCCATGCTATGCTGTGCTTACTACTAGGATACAACTCAAACTCCAGGATTTGTTTAAAAAGTAATCCACTGTAGCAGAAGTCTTCAAACTTGGTTCTTTTATGACTTGAGGACTTCAACTCCCAGAATTCCTCAGCCAGGTATGTCCACAGTTTGAAGACCCCTGTACTATAGGGATGATTTAAGAACTGTTGATTTAAGAACTGTTGATTTAAGAACTGATGATTCTTCGATTTTGTAGATCAATTATCTCAATTTTTCTACTGTCTATTGAATTGAGCAATTCCTCCATCAGCTATGGGGCAATCAGTAAAATCTGTTTTATCTTCATGTATTTTATGTCCACATTCAGAGCTCCCCATTATTACTATGTAATGACTATAATTGCTTTTTCTCTCACTACATGGTTGCCTTCCTTTCCCTCCAGGCATCCAGCTGTTGGCAGAAGTGCTAATAATTAAGCATGTCTCTTAATCCAGTTATAACTACTGATTAGTTCATAAGAAAGAGAGCAATATAGATATTACAACCTATGGTAAACCCACAAGTTAGTAAAATGTGAAATATAAAATAAAAGAATAAGTGAATCCTTGAACAATCTGCAGAACAATAAACTTGGACTGATTTGATATGAACTGCATCACAACTTTCTAACACAAATGCAAACAGGATTCTCTGACTATCCAATTTCCAACCATAGGGGAAATAGCTACTCCAGGATCTGACATTTTAGAAGTGAAGAATGGCATTCCCGGGAGACTTAATCTTTGTATCTTCAAGTTGAAGTTTTCAGGGTAAATTTCATACATTTGTTTAAATATATATTTGGAAGGAAAGTTAAGTGTCCTCTTATCTGGGATTCATAAGACAGTTGAAAAAAGCACTCAAATTACCTTTAACACAAGCTGGTCCCTGGTGAAATAAATGTTAAAGTATCACTTCTGTCACAATAAAGTAATCATATGAACCATTCTAAACTAATTTGTTTAGGCAACAGGGGTAGGCAACCTTGGCTTTTTTATGACTCGTGGACTTCAACTCCCAGAATTCCTGAGCCTTCTGGGAGTTGAAGTCCACGAGTCATAAAAGAGCCAAGGTTGCCTACCCTTGTACTATACTATGGTCCATACTTAAAATGCTGGGAATCTCAGTGTGGACCTATACCAGAGGTGTGTAAACTGCTGAAAACTTTCTTCACACCAGTAGGTCATTTTTAAAAAAAAAAAAAAAAAAAAGCAAATAAACTATAATTATAATAGCCTTTTCAAAAGAATACGATTGTGAAAGCAAAAAATAATAATCAAAGCTGTCCTCCATGAGTCAGTAAAATCCACCTACCAGTTCTGTCAAATTTCTATCTCTTGCAAACAAAATGTATAAGTTTCCAGTCAGAATCACCGTACGATTTATTCTGGTATTTTAAAGCTTGTCTTATTGTGTCTAGAAATAGAGTGGGGCTGCTGCTAGCTTCCTACCTTTACTTGCACATTACGGAAGAAAGTACCGTAGTGAATAACAATGCAGGACTGTCACATACATCCCCAGTCATTTCATAAGCTGCTTCACCCCACCCAAACTTTCAAACCGAATGATGAAAGGACTTTTCTATCAAAATGAATAAGAATGATTGAAATCAATGCTAGTTAACTAGTTAAGTGTCACAGAGTATGCCTGATTCCGGGGCATTCTATAATTGAAAGCTTGCCATTTCAACCTGTAAAAGGCTCTCCAGTAATTTCTTTGATTGCATCTATTCATTCTAGTTCTACTTTGTTCTTGTTCATTGCCTGCTTGCCAAAATGATGTGAGCTTCTGCTTGCTGCACATCACCTCAAGGGAGCAATCAGTCTTTCTGTGGTCAAGGAATGGCTGGTTCTTCTTGCAATCCTTGGTATTTTTCATGGCCGCTGTTCAGAAGCATCTACATTTCTCTTTCACTTTCTTTGTGTTTAGCTTTTACAGACTTCCAGAAGTCTACTGCTTTAACTATTCTGATCTTTAGTTGTTCTTGAAAAGCCCTTCAGCTTCACAATCCAGTCTAGGTCTGCTATTGTTTTCCTCTCTAGAACTAATTTCCAGCACCCTGTCCATCTTTATTCTGGAGCCCAAGAAAACAAATGTTTCTACTGTCTTCCTTTCATCAACTGCAAATTCACCAAGCATGCAGTGTTAGCAAAATAGTTCCGTTTCTGATAGTCAAATGAGAATTCTAAAGGCGTTCAGATATTCATTTGTACATATTGTTTTTGTATTGCATTATGTTTGGAAATATTGAAAAGTTCACTTTTTTAAAAAAAAAACACCTGATGTTTTTATTTTTTTACTACCCACAGGAGGAAAAGACCCTCTGAGCTTCTTGGGTTTTTTGTTTTGTTTTAAAATATTTTTACCTCTGGTCTTACAGGATCTTCTATGCCAACCACACAAATGCAGGTAAGATCAGTTAAAATATCATTTTCATTGTCCCAATCTGGTTCAGGATCGTTGGGAAAGTCTCGAAAACCAACACAGATGGTTCTCAATCCATCACAGGCCATGGGCTCAATCACTTTCTTAACCATCTCATCTCTATCACGAGGTCTAAAAATGCGAGTCTCACCTGCAGCATTAAGAATCTTAGAACATCTGAAAAGAAAGGAAAACAAATGACTGGATCACCACTGCAAACAACTGAGAGGGGTGGGTTAGATTATGGCATTTAGGATAAAATTTAAAAAATAATATAGCAGCGGCAGCTTGGATCATACTTTCCCGAATTAATGAGTGGTGAAATTCCAGTTAACAAAATAAAGTTTTTCTAAAGAAAGAGATGTGTCAAAAGATCTCTTTACCACTTCCCTTTATGCATTAGTTCAAATCCTGCTCAAAGCAAGTACTTATAATAAAGAAATAGAGATTGGCGACACTTGATACATATTTTACTCATAACTGTCCAGTATATGATGATACACTAAAAAAACAAATGTATTGCAAATTTTACATAAAAGAATGTCTCATTCTTTTTATGGAGATTTGACGATTCAGTGGGCACACATCTATCTGACTATCTTTGGCAGTAGTATATATTCACAAAGCAACTTCCATACAGAATTAATGAAAAAGGGTTTCAAAACAAATACCGTGCACATACTTCTTTAGGACAATTTCAGAAGCCCCTTTGCTATACATTCGGAAGCTGTCATCTGGCATTTTAATGACAGTGCTCATTGACTTTCTCACAGAGTTAAATGTGTAAACTTTGTAGAGTTTCTCTTCAGGCATTTGAATCCGAGCAGGCTGATAATCATGCTTTAGATTCACAAGAAGTCCAAGCAATCCACATTCTGTCTTGTTGCCAACCTGACGAGGTAGACCACCTTCCTTTTCTGGTGGCTAAGGAGAGAGAAAGAATTGGACTTCAGGGTTTGACATTTAGCATCCTCATCTGATCTCATCTGTGATGACTTGTAGTTCTTTCCTATTATTATCATTTTTAGTTAGCCCTCAACTTATAACCAGAATTGGGACTCAAACCTCTGCCATTAAGTGAATCGTGCAGTTGTTAAGCGAATCTGGTTTCCCCCATTGACTTTGCGTGTGGAAATCCCCCTGGGAAGGTTGTAAATGATAAGCACATGATTCCAGGATGCTGCAACTGTGGTAAATACATGCCAGTTGCCAAGCATCAAAATTTTGATCATGGGCCCATAGGGACACTGAGACAGACGTAAGTGCAAGAGATTTCTTTAAGAGTGTTTCTATTCCACATTGCTCTCAGACTCTTTCACTTTTCTAAAGTGAAACCAAGCAGAAAAAGTCACTATATTGTTTGGTTGTTTTCCATATCATAACAATAAAAAACTCAGATGTAAACTACATATAATTAAGGTAACTTTTTATTTGGAGTTTAGAGTAAATAGTCTGCCCATTGCATTAAAAAACAAAGCAAAATACTCATTTAAAATATTTCTATTCTACCCTTTGTTCCAACACGAGACCTTTAATAAAGTAGAATTTTTTAAAAAATGATTCCAAAGTATTACTTTAAAGCTAGCTTGAAAATGTAGTTACATATAACTATATATGTAACTGCAACAGAGCTTAAAATTTGCTTTGCTGCAAAGCAATGATTAATATTTACTAACAGAAAGAAAACAATTGTTCTGTAGTTCATCTGAACACTAGATTTAGCCTGGGTGGTCTCAGAGCAAATCCTATCATAGCTATGTATAGCTATTACACTGAGTAATTTGAAGTAAGGTAGTGTCAGTCATTCACAATTTTCAATCTGCAAAGTGGATGTAATAATGACATGAAAGCATTTTGACCATCAACAAGCTTAATCTAAATTAAGCTCTTTAGATTTGTCAGATTTCAACTGCCAAAATTAATGTAGTATAATGTTTAGACTATGAGTTGAGAGACCCAGTTTTAATGGCGCTTGCCAGGAAATAGAAGAAGGGAGCATATTACTTGGAACTCCTGAAGGCAAAAAATCAAATATAAGTCTAACGTTCAAATAAAATAAAAATAAATAATTTCCAGCCTAGGAAAGCATTGTAGAAGTTGAACTCATTTGAAGAGTGTCATGTGGAGGAATACTGCTATGTAAAGTCATAGTATGATTTTCCTGCTTTCAAAAATGTTAACAAGTACTTGAGACATTTTTGTTAACAGCCTATCCATATTCTGGTCTTCAGCATTTAGGACTTATTGGCATCATCTAGAATTGTACCTGACCACACATAAATCCCTAGTAACCTGCACTAATAGTATTTTACAAATATTCTTCACAGCAAGTCCTCTGAAAAGAAAATGCAATAACAATCCAGAGAGAAGTCATGGGAGGACAAGTGCCTTTATAAGTCTTAAGAGGCTCTTAGAGACTTTTCTTAATTTTCAAAACAAATGATTAAAGTAATTAAATGATAATGAAAACAATTAATATTTCAGTCTCTGGACATTACAAGACAATGTGGCTAATTTTTGGTTTACTTGCTTAGTGATTTATGTCATTATTATAAGGCTCAGTCTGCCATTCTGTATCCTACTCATGTCAGAAAACTATTTTGCAAAATGTTTAAAGTTCAGGTCTATTCATTTTATAATATGCTTTCTCTGTATCAAAAATCTAACAGTCAATGATTTATCGAAGGTCAAAACTCTAGTCTGTTCATCCACAGCTTGGCCTTTTGTTTATTTTCACTTTCAGAATTTATCAAACACCTTTTGAGGCATGCTTAACATGCTAATTTTTATACATTCATTTATTACACATTTTCTCTACAATAACCTTCTACCAATCATCAAGCAGCAATGCAGTCTTCACACTCAGATAAAAACAAGTGGCATAGCAACGTTAGGAGAAAAACACACCCAAATGTTGACATCTCTCCAGTTATGCTATCTACACTGTAGCCTTTCCATTTTTTAAACATTCCCCAGCTCTTATGATTTCTTCATCATTTTTTTCCTGGTCACTAACATTTATAAAATTCATTTCAGTTCCACCCTTTGACATTTCAGTAACATTTTCACACAAAGTACTTTAAAATACTTTTTCAAGCTTTTCTTCGCTTCACAATTTTATTGTGTTTATTTTTAATTCTGTTCAATGTGATGGAAGCTCATCATTTATCCCTTTGACACATTTTTAATTTCCATCCAAAGCTGTATTTTTTGTGTTTCTTAAACTCTTTTGGACTACATTTTTATAACTGATGTTTTCTCTTTCTATACATTGTATACTGTCTTTTTATCCTCATTTTTTCATTTTTACCATTAATTTCTATTATCCCAGAATTGACTATGTTTTAATTTTAGATGACAATGGATGGTATGTTGCCAATGCATCTCTAATTTGCTTTTTTTCCTTGTATAACCAAGTCCCTATGTTCACCTGATATTTAGACCTGGGTACATTTATGGCAGTCAGGCAAAGACACTCGGAGCAAATGCTTAGTATTTTTAGCAAGCTGATCTGCAACTTCCTATCAGGTACAAAGAATCAGGACTATGTGTTAAGTTGCAGTAGCCAAGATTTATTGGTCAATAATCTAGTTAACTAAAGTTCAGCACTTAATTGGTGCCAGATAAGGGTCAAGGTAATTCTTACACTTGGGTCACATACTCAAAATGAGGAACAATATTCAGAATGCTATACTGTTTT
The DNA here is from genome assembly GCF_001527695.2 of Protobothrops mucrosquamatus. Classification (NCBI taxonomy): domain Eukaryota; kingdom Metazoa; phylum Chordata; class Lepidosauria; order Squamata; family Viperidae; genus Protobothrops; species Protobothrops mucrosquamatus. The sequence continues at coordinate 455,126 of NW_015386339.1, forward strand.
TTTAAAAACATTTTTCTGTTTCTTTCAATGTAATATATATCAATTCCCATCACCACCTACAACTTCCTATATTCAAATACCTCACACCAAAATAGATGTCCCTTATTCATTGTGTTTTATACAAATTTATCCCTTTCTTTCACAATTATACTTAGAACGTCACCTACCTGCATGCATTAACTGTGCTCCACACAGATAAATCCTCTTTATTCAGGCCTAGCTCTGGTGGCACAATGGTTAGAATGCAGTACTGCAGGCTACTTCTGCTGACTGCTGGCTGTCTGCAGTTTAGCAGTTCAATTCTCACCGGCTCAAGGTTGACTCAGCCTTCCATCCTTCCGAGGTCAGCAAAACGAGGACCCAGATTGTTGGAGGCAATATGCTGACTCTTGTAAATTACTTAGAGAGGGTTGTAAAGCACTGTGAAGTGGTGCATAGGTCTAAGTGCTATTGCTAGCACTCTTGCCTTTTTCTTATTTTCAGAAGCAGATAACACAACTGTTTTCTTGTGTTCAAGAGTTAATTCTCTTTAACAGTTATTTTTCCTATGTACCAAGTCATAATTTCCCATATGTCATGATCATTACCAGAGAGGAACATCAGAAACTAATCTATGCTGCCTATTATGGCTTTAGTCAATTGAAGCATTTTTATAATACTTCTTTGTAAGAAAAAAAAAAGAGTTGGCTAAACTACTAGTCTTACTTGTACCCATATCACATGCAAAATTCTCTCAGTAATTTTAGAACATATGGGCTAGTACAGGTAGTCCTTGACGTATGACAACTGAACCCAAAATTTTTGTTGCTAAGTGAAACATTTGTTAAAAGAGTTTGCTCCATTTTCAACCTTTCTTGCCACAGTTGTTAAGTGAATCACTGTAGTTGTCAAACTGTTATTAAGTGAATCTGGCTTTCCCATTGACTTTGCTTGTCAGAAGGTCGCAAAAAGCTATTACATGACCCCAGGACACTGCAACCATCATAAATATGAGTCAATTGCCAAGCATCTGAATTTTGAACACATGACCATGGGGATGCTGCAACGGTCATAAGTGTAAAAATTGGTCATACGTCTCTTTTTTCAATGTTGTAACTTTGAACGGTCAGTAAATGAACTGTTGTAAATCAAGGACTATCTGTGGTGTATATGAAATAGAATGACGTAGTCAGAATATAAATATTCATAATCGTCTACAGTAAACTCCAATTGGGGAGTTGGAATGGCCATTAAACTTGCAATGTTTAATAAGATTTATAAAATTACACTGCAAAACAAAAATTATATCTAATTTCCCATAGGTTCAATGAAGAAACTGATTTTCTCCCTTATTAGGAGATTACAGAATTTAAGCATATTACCGGTAAGTAATATGACTTGTTATGACATATCACTTGTGGTCATGAAAATCAAAATAATATTCTATTGGTTGCTTTTTTAAAGTTAACAACAGTTTACTATTTAAGCTTTAAAAATTATTTTAACTTAATTAAGGAATATGAGAAGCCCTTACTATAAGTCAGGCAAGACTTAAAGAATTAATGAAGTGGTTACAGTTGAAAATAATTCATTCTGAATTAGAAATCGTTTGTTGTCAAACATATCACTTATTCAAAGGTCCATATCTGATATAAGTATTTTGCCAAGAAAAAATGCTCATATGTATTACAGACTCATTTTTTGATGCAATTTTCCTGCAAGGAACTCTTTGAAATGAATATGAATAATTTATAGGAATATCCCTTATTTAAAATAATAACCTCACATTTTTAATATAATG
>NW_015386339.1:457099-462280 GCF_001527695.2 Protobothrops mucrosquamatus
AAATCGTTTGTTGTCAAACATATCACTTATTCAAAGGTCCATATCTGATATAAGTATTTTGCCAAGAAAAAATGCTCATATGTATTACAGACTCATTTTTTGATGCAATTTTCCTGCAAGGAACTCTTTGAAATGAATATGAATAATTTATAGGAATATCCCTTATTTAAAATAATAACCTCACATTTTTAATATAATGCTTCTTAGAAGTCAAATGAATTAAGTTTTAAAAAAAGTAAGCAGGCAATTAGTGATTGGTAATGGCTGCATATAAAATATCTCAGCTCTGCTTTGCATGTGATATCTCACACCAGCAAAAATTACCTTCAAGCAATGGCTTAGTATTACATATCGATTGTACAGTTTCCTAGAGAAGTTACTGACCCCTGAGCAACCTTCAAAGAACACTTCTGCAATGGGATATTCTTGGCACTCAAGGGATGCTGTTGAAGTCTTGACCCAGTGCTTGGATACTATGTATGTCTGGATGGAGCAGACTTAAGCTCAATTCTGACAAGACCAAGTGGCTTTGTTAGTTTGATTCCCCGATTCTAGGGACATTCCATATTTAGTGTTTAATGAGATTGCACTTCCATGTACAAAATTAGTGTGCATAGGGATGAGTTCATAGCTCCTGCTCAAAGAACAGGTGGCAGCTGTGGACAAGGATGCCTTTGCACAGCTTGAGTCTATTCTGGACCAGGAGATCCTTGAGATAGTCTACTATAAGGGCTGTCCATGAAGACCACTCAGGAGATTACTCAGAAGCTAACACAAAATGTGGCTGTATGGAATGTGATGGGCATGTTGCAGTCTGTGCATGTACTGTACCCTGCTGCTTTGCAAGCACTGGCTTCCACGTGCAATTCAAGATGGTGGCTATCACATATAAAATGCTTCATGGAATAGAGCTTGGCAACTTGAGGGACAGCCTGGCTCCATATGTTTCCACTTAGCCACTGAATTCAATTAGGGTAGGCATGCCCCAAATCCCTTCAGTTAAGCAGCATCACTTTGTGGAACCTAGGAAGTGGCCCTTCTTGGTGATGGTTCTTGTCCTATGGAATGACATTCCCCCATAGATCCATACTGTTCCTACCCTTATGACTTCTGCAAACTGCTTAGGATCTGGTTGTTTTCCCAGGCCAGCGTGGGAGTAGAGCACCCTTTGGGTTTTCTGGGCCTATCTTCCAGTTAACTATTTCCTTTCTCTGATATTTGCTGCTTTCTTTTATATTTCTTTTATATAATTTTAACTCACCAAAGTCACTCTGGAATCAGGCAATATCAAAACTGAACAAAGTAACAATCATGAAGCCATGATTCTTTGAATAAAATGTAAAACTACACTAAAGAACTACACAGTTCTTTAGACTGCTCGCTTGTGTTTACCTTTCCTCCATTATAACCCCAAAGATATATTAAGTACTATTTCCGGGCCATGTATCCTTTATTGAATATTTGGTTTTGAGTCAGAGCTGGAATCTTTTTCTACTATGTTACAGGTTAGGGAGGTAAAAATACCATCTTGCGTGAGTGCTGAAATGAATAGAAAGGAGAACATGCAATTATCTTCCTGTTGTGCCTTTACTGCCCAAATCGGAGAAGAGAAAGAGAACTTGTTACTTTGAGCTGCCTCCTGGGCTTAAGAGAACCACATGCCAACTGGCAAAGGACCTGCCTTTGGGAATTATAGGAAAGAGCAACTGGAGTGATGAAGCACTTTAATGTGCTTTGAAATTAAGGAAAGAATTGAGTAATAAGAATCCTTAACAGGACTGAGGCTTTTGTGAGAGTTCAGCTACAATGACAAACTACTCCCTTCCTTTGGTAGTTTCACAGTACAACCCTGCCTTAGACAGGGCTATTTCTGAGTACGGACTGATCCTATCTGCCACTACTTTGCAAAATTGGATTTTGTCTACCACACTTTAGTCTTTCAGTCACCAAATAAGTCTCCAGAATAATATGACATGATGCATACCCCTAAAGCCTATTGTAGTCCTATTGTGGTCTTCCCAGTAGTTCAGACATTAATAAGGTCCCTTCCAACTTTTTTTTTCATTTTTTAAATAAAACATTTAAAAAATGAGGGAGGAAGGGAGGGAGGGAGGGAGGAAGGAAGGAAGGAAGGAAGGAGACAATGAACTCAGAAAAAAGATGGAAAAAAAGGAAGAAAAGCTATATTGCTGGGAATGAAAGTGCTGTGCATAAACTTAAGTGCCTCTTTTAATTATTTGTGATTAAATTACAGGAACATTGTTTTTTTTCTCCTCTCTAACTCTCCAATTTGTATCTCAGGTATGAAATGACAGACCTTAAATCACAGTGTCCTGTATTCAGATAAAAGGCTTTTGAGCTTATTTTTAATTGGTATCCATTTTGATTTTTATAACAGTATTGGTTTATTTGTATTATGAAATATTGATTTTGGTTGTATCTTTTTAATCCAGGATGGGCTATTTTGCTTCACAAGGTGGTAAATCAACACTTGAAAGAACTCAACAGGCATTTCTCATCTTTCAAATCAAAGAACAGATTTTTCTGAGAAAACCCAAAAGCCATATTTGTGCAACTAAACAGGGTTATCCCAGAGATATACATAGCACTATGTAATTCACTTGAGGGTATACTGATTACCTGAATTAACTAACAATACCTATAGAGGTTGCATTCAAATCGTTTAAAATATTGTTCCAAATTAAAAAATCTTTCAATTTAACAATTATCCTTCAAAACACATACATATCAGTCAAATTGTGGTTCCTAATGCTAATGTTACTTTAAAAAATTGGCAATAAAAGGTCTTTCTTATTTCTTTCTTATTAGCAGTGGCTGTTACTATTTGGTTCTTGGCAGCTTCCTTTTACTACATAATTTCAAAGGCAGATAATATATTAGTAATTCAAAAATGCCAGGGAGGTCAAGTTCTTTATCTGCCTTAAATCTTTCCTTTTGCAGTTGTCTCAGCTGCAGATTTCTGGCAAATATTTGATTACGCAGTTTTGTCATATTTCCAAAAAACAATTAAATAATCATTATACCATAACAAGTCTTCACTCCCCACCACAATTCATGGACAAGCAATAAATCATAAAACAGTAGATTAATGACACCTCTGAATTTGCACACTTCAAGTTAATCATTTATTTATTTTCCTTTTGTTTGTACTTCCAAATTCAGTCACAGCTTCTCATGGTTTAATACATACATGCTACTAGACACATATAAGTAAATTATACTTACATGTAAAATTATACTTATACTGTAATATTAAATTACAATTAAAAAATAAAAATATGAAAAGAAAAATAGAAGGTGAAGAAAAGGAAAAATAGAGAAAAGAAAGAGAAATAAGAATATATTAAAGAAAAATATACACAAATAGAGAGAGAGAGAGAGAGAGANCAAGTTGCGTGCCCTCTCTGAGGGGGCCAAAGTTTCGCCCCCTATAGACAGCGATGGAATCAGCTGACTATGCCGGGGCGCCGGCAACCACAGCCACTCAGTCTTGGAAGGGTTGAGTCTGAGTCTGTTCCTCCCCATCCAGACCCGTACGGCCTCCAGGCAACGGGCCATCACGTCAAGGGCATCGTTGGGGTGACCTCTTTATTTGGGCCTAGCTCTGGTGGCACAGTGGTTAGAATGCAGTACTGCAGGCTACTTCTGCTGACTGCTGGCTGTCTGCAGTTTAGCAGTTCAATTCTCACCGGCTCAAGGTTGACTCAGCCTTCCATCCTTCCGAGGTCAGTAAAACGAGGACCCAGATTGTTGGAGGCAATATGCTGACTCTTGTAAACCACTTAGAGAGGGTTGTAAAGCACTGTGAAGTGGTGTATAGGTCTAAGTGCTATTGCTATTGCTAGCACTCTTGCCTTTTTCTTATTTTCAGAAGCAGATAACACAATTGTTTTCTTGTGTTCAAGAGTTAATTCTCTTTAACAGTTATTTTTCCTATGTACCAAGTCACAATTTCCCATATGTCATGATCATTACCAGAGAGGAACATCAGAAACTAATCTATGCTGCCTATTATGGCTTTAGTCAATTGAAGAATTTTTATAATACTTCTTTGTAAGAAAAAAAAAGAGTTGGCTAAACTACTAGTCTTACTTGTACCCATATCACATGCAAAATTCTCTCAGCAATTTTAGAACATATGGGCTAGTACAGGTAGTCCTTGACGTACGACAACTGAACCCAAAATTTTTGTTGCTAAGTGAAACATTTGTTAAAAGAGTTTGCTCCATTTTCAACCTTTCTTGCCACAGTTGTTATGTGAATCACTGTAGTTGTCAAACTGTTATTAAGTGAATCTGGCTTCCCCATTGACTTTGCTTGTCAGAAGGTCGCAAAAAGCTATTACATGACCCCAGGACACTGCAACCATCATAAATATGAGTCAATTGCCAAGCATCTGAATTTTGAACACATGACCATGGGGATGCTGCAACGGTCGTAAGTGTAAAAATTGGTCATACGTCTCTTTTTTCAATGTTGTAACTTTGAACGGTCAGTAAATGAACTGTTGTAAATCAAGGACTATCTGTGGTGTATATGCAATAGACTGACGTAGTCAGAATATAAATATTCATAACCGTCTACAGTAAACTCCAGTTGGGGGGTTGGAATGGCCATTAAACTTGCAATGTTTAATAAGATTTATAAAATTACACTGCATAACAAAAATTATATCTAATTTCCCATAGGTTCAATGAAGAAACTGATTTTCTCCTTATTAGGAGATTACAGAATTTAAGCATATTAAGTAATATGACTTGTTATGACATATCACTTGTGGTCATGAAAATCAAAATAATGTTCTATTGGTTGCTTTTTTAAAGTTAACAACAGTTTACTATTTAAGCTTTAAAAATTATTTTAACTTAATTAAAGAATATGAGAAGCCCTTACTATAAGTCAGGCAAGACTTAAAGAATTAATGAAGTGGTTACAGTTGAAAATAATTCATTCTGAATTAAAAATCGTTTGTTGTCAAACATATCACTTATTCAAAGGTCCATATCTGATATAAGTATTTTGCCAAGAAAAAATGCTCATATGTATTACAGACTCATTTTTTGATGCAATTTTCCTGCAAGGAACTCTTTGAAATGAATATGAATAATTTATAGGAATATCCCTTATTTAAAATAATAACCTCACATTTTTAATATAATG